>NW_024037795.1:0-240587 GCF_016077235.1 Cyprinodon tularosa
GGCCGGGGGGGCCCGCCATGTTCTCCGCTGACTCCTGTAAACATTAAAACCTCGACCTTTTCAGTTTCCCAGGGTCTCCGCCACCTTCCCTCCGAACCGAACCGTTTTCATGGGTGGAGTGTTCAGGAAATCCCGGCCCTCCACCTCCATCCTCCTGCTGGATAACTTCACTTCTTTCTTCCTTTTTAATCGAATTGTCTGTTGGTTTTTAAAATAATAAACTCATTTCTCTGACGTCACATACTGAAAACACTGATTTATAGACGTAGAGGAGCCAGAATGACTTCTAGTTTCACACCAGCGAAACAGCCGCATGTTGGGGGAGTGTTTACATGAAGCAACGGTGCAACACTTAAACTGTTCCCGGAAGCTGCGCTCCAAAGGTTCCGCTCAGCTGTTTCTGACCTCCCCGCCAGTCATCTGTTGGCTAAATAATTCACCTGCTTATGATAGAGTTTGCTTTAATGGCGACACCTAGTGGTCAAAAGATTGGAAAAGCATTCCGCCCAGCCTGCAGGCAGGAAAGGCTGCTTTCATTTTAATGCCAGTCAGAGGAGTCAAACTATTCATGTTTATTCCTCCATTTAAAAAATCCTGCTGTTTAAAAAGGATCAACCTCAGCTTTTCATTCCAGTCAAAGTGTAAAAGAAATTATTTTTAAAACAACTTAAAGCTTCACATATATTTCACATTCAGCATATTGCACAGAATATTGCACAGTCAATAAATAAAAAAAACTATAATGTAGCTGCACAGTGGTTTTTACAGGAGTTATTGTGGTTATAGTGCATTATTATAGAGTCTGGTGGCAGCAGGAATGAATGACCTGCGGTAGTGCTCCTTCTTACAGACAGGGTGCCCTAAGTCTCTGACTAAAGGAGCTGCTCAGATCCTCCACAGTCTGGTGCGGGGGGTGAGGGGTGGTGTCCATGATGGATGTGATTTTTGGACAGCATCCTCCTCTCAGCCACTTCCTCCACCAAGTCCAGAGGGCAGCCCAGACAGAAGTGGCCTTCCTCACCACTTATCAGTCCTCTTTCTGTCCTGCTCTGAGCTGCCAGGGGCCCAGCAGACCGACAGCGTAGAGAGGGCTGAGGCCCCCACAGAGTCAGAGAAGGTTTTAAGGGGGGGCCTGCTGACTCCTGAAGTCGATCAACATCTCCTTGGTCTTACTGGTGTTTCAAGACCAAGAAGATAGTGATCAATTTCAGGAGAAGAAGTTAATATTATCAGCGTTCTGATGGCATTTTAGCCAAATGAATTTTTTTATCAAAAACATAATAGGGCTTGGTCGTCATGACGTAAGCACTTTGCATCGCCCCGCCACCTTGAATGCCTCTTTTAACCGCTGCTCAGACTACTGCCTATGACTACCCGCGTACTGTACTCCCTCTCAGCCGTGTTTTAATTTGATTAATACTTAACTTGGTTTCAACCATGGTAATCCATTGCTGTATTGTGGGCTGTAACAGCTCCACACTTGATCGCCATGGAAACATAGAAAATGGGTTAACTTTCCACCGCTTTCCCTGCCTGGAGGCGCAACCACGAACCAAGTGTCAGAGATAAAGAGTCGTCGGCTAGCTTGAATCGCGGCTGTAAGACGACCAACATAACTTTCCACAGTATCCCGATGTCAATGAAGTGTGTTCCCTGCATTTTCATTCTGGTAAAGATGCACGGTTTTTTTTTTATAGCCTACATTGTTTCTTTCCTTCCTACATCAAGGCTATGTTTTTCGTTAGCGTGGCCATCAAGATGGCCGCCACATCCCAGAATGCAACGCGGATCCTGAGCCCTGTGCACAAATAAGGAATGGTTGTATTAACCATACATGTAAACAGTTTTATGGGCCCCCAGGAACTCGGGGCAGACATGCTGTCAGCTGTTTGCTATAATAAGTGACATAAAACCTAAAGTTTTCAATGAAAAGTTTTATTAATTGATAACGACACTTTTTCTTCTCAGAGTGAACTTCGCCCTTGTTCACATTCATTACTTCAAAACTGATCATTCATCGTTCACTAAAAATAGGAAGGTGTTCAGCAAGGAATTCTAACCAGAAAACCTTCTTCTCCAGTTTGTTTCCACAGAGAGCCTCTCCTCACTGAAAAATACTTATAATGGCAGCTGGCTGCAAACCTGCTTTTAAATTCGTGCCACACTTTTCAGATTTTTCCAATCATCTAAAGCTTTCAGCAGTGGAGCTTTTATTCTCCACCAGAGCTGGGATTTATTGGACCTTCAGGTTGAAGGTTTCTGGGGCTGGATGAACCAGAAGGTTCGCTGCTTTGATCATCTGAACTTTAATGAAAGTCATATTTTCCTCTGGATGGAGGATAAACAAACCACCCAAACACAGCTAAGCCAATGAAAACCAAGCATCCGGTCCCCAACCAATCAGAACCGCAGCATCGACCAGAGGCAGGCTGTCAGCCAATCACTGAAGGCGGAGCGGTGACGTAGTTCCGTCAGCTGTTCTTGTTTTTTCCTTCAGGTTTGCTGTGGTTTTCCTGCGGGCTCCGATCCGCACCGACACCGAACAAGAACTTCCACCCTGCGGGCCGAACCTCCGAACCTTCCCACGGAGCTGGAGCCGGACTTCGCCGAACCGGTCCCGGGGCTCCAGCCCAGGTCGGAGGGGGGATGGACCCGGACGGAGCGGCCGAACCGGGCCGCCAGTTCGGCTGCGCCTCTTTCAACCAAGACTCCACGTAAGCAAGCTGTCCACGCGGGATGAGTCACTGAGATCTGATGGCATGAGCGGTCTGCCCGGTTCCGGTTCTGGTTCTGGTTCTGGTCAATATAAAGGTTAGAATCAGCTGAGCGAAACCCAAACATCTGAGGTACCAACCCAGTTAGTTTGTCATCAGCTGGACTGGGAAGCAGTTCAGAACCAGAACCAGAACCAGAACTTCTCAGTCCCCCTTCCAGATGTTTGCTGTTGGTCTGAATCTGGGTCGGTTCTGGCCACCGGTTCGACCCAGAACCAGCAGGACATTGAGACCAGCAAGAGATGAGGTCATTCACTGGAACATCTGTCTGGTTCTGTTAGTAGAGGGTCCGGTCCGGGTCCAGGTCCAGGTCCAGGAAGTAAAAGAACATTTTGTTTCTCAAGGAAGCAGGTGAGATGATCCACGAACTGAACACTGGATCCTCTGGATCAGAAAAATCTCCAGAACCTGCAATGGTCAGAGGATCAGGGGGCTGCTGGGGACCGGGCGTGTTAAACACTGGTCCAGTACCAACACCTTTATCTCTGCTTCATTTGGTCAGAACCGACAGACCCTGTGACCGGGATCAGCCATGCGGGACCAGAGGGGACACTGAAAAGGGGGCATTCTGGGAAACATTAGTTCCCCCCCCTCATCCGGGTTGTGACTCACTGTCGGGTCGGGCCAAACCTTGATCCAACTGAACTCAGATTTCCCTGTTTCAAAAAACCCCCAATTTTTTTAATTTCCTCGGGGTTTTTTTACTGGTTTTTAAAGGGTGGAACTCTTGTTTTGCTTTTCCTTGGCAGCTCCCCTAGCGGGGTTTTAAAAGGGAATAAAACACCCAAAACATAAATTACCCTTTCCCATTTTTTTACCCCACCCCCATCCCTTGAAAAACACTCTGGAGTATTTTTTTTTGAATTCCAAATGATCGGGAAAATCGGGGAGGTTTTCTTGCTGCCCATGGGGGGGGAATTCAAATAAGGGAGGTCTATTGGCGCCCGGGGGCAGAAAGGTCCATAAAAGCCCCACAAAAAACTTCAATATTCCCCCATACGGGCTCGTCCAAAATGTATTCCGGGTGTCCGAGTCCCGTAGCACCCAAAAATTTTAACTCGAAACAAAAGTCTTTAGAATTTTTTTTTAGAGCATAAACGGGATGATGGGGTTTTTCCTAAAACCCGGGGTTCACGACGCTCCCCGGGGAAACCAGGGGGCAGACCAAACCGGGATAAAATTTTGGCCCATTCACACCCTGCTCGGCCGATAATGCAAGCGTAGAAGAAAAAAATGTGCTTTTTACCTGGGGCAAAGAAAGAAAACAACAAAGAAAAATGCTGGGGACTTTAAAGGTGTTGGGGAAGAGCAGGGAGTTTTTTGGCCAAAGCGGAATCCCGCCCTTTCATCTGGTTGGCCCTGCCGGGGTTTTCCCTAACTCATGAACGGCCCTTTGAAATCCAATACACTACTGTTTTCCCTCTAAAAACATTCTAAATAAATTCTTTCGAAAATTATGGACGCTACCCACTGGGGGACACCTGGAATACATTGGACGAGCAAAAGGGAGGAATATTGCCCACGTTTTTTGTGGACTTTTAGGGGCCCCGATTTGCCTGGGGCCGCCATAGACCCCAAAAATTTTGAATGCAGCAACAGCAAGAAGCCCCCCCAGATCCCAGATCCCTTTGAGAAACAAAAAAGAACACCCTGAGGGGGGGTTGTGGGGGGATTTAAAAGTAAGGGGGCCCTAAAACCCCTAAATGGGGGAGTTTGGGGGGGGGGGCCTAGAATAGGGGTGGGCCACCCCCCAAAGGGGGTTTGTGGGGACAAGAATAGAGGGGGGGGCCACACCCTGTTTGGGGGCCTCTGGGGGCCCTAGAAGTAGCTGTCACCCCAAAAGGCAGCCCTAAAAAATAGAACAAATTTAACAAACTTTAAAAAAATTCAGAGGTGTACAGCAACAATCCTGCTTTATGCAGTTCAGTACCTCGAGTAAAAAAGAGGGACCATCCAGTGTCCCCGGGGGGGTTTAACCCAGTGAGTTTGTTTCTATCAGTTCGATTCAACATCCAAGAGCAAAACGTAAAAAAAAGGGGGGGGCCGACATCACTTTTCCCCTGATAAAAAGAAAAATTCCACAATAAAAAATTTGGGCAATTTTTTCGGCCCAATTTTAATCTGAATACTTTACAAATGACCCTTTTTTTACAATAAAATAGACTCAGAGGAAAACAAGGTAAAACCTTCTGGGCCCAAACGTTCAACATGAAGGTAGGGGGAAAGGGCCTATCATGAACCAGAAGAAGTGCTGAGGCACAGGGGGTGGCAGCGTCATCCCGCGGGGACAGCCTTCTTCAGCAGAGACGTAAGGCGGGTTCGGGAGTTGATGGGGGGATTCATGGAGCTAATGAATGGAGGCCCCACCTAGAAGTTTATACCCCCAACCCCCAGGGAGAGAACAATCTAGGATCAGGTCCAATTAGGCCCTCCAGAACCTCCCCCTTTAACACAGGGGATTGCTGAAATCCTATGGTCCACGGGGCAAACGGTTTAAAAAAACCCGGGGAATTCCCTGTTGAACAGGGGGGGGAACACCAAAAAGGCCCGAAAACCCAACTGTTTAAACACGGGAAAACCGACCTAACACCCAATGTTTTTTGTTTAAAAACATTAGCAGCAATAAATAAACAAACCAAGGGGAAAAATTTAAATAATCCAATAAAAGTACCAACAAAAAAACAGCTGAAGAAAGTGGGGTTATTTAAAGCCTCACGGGGGTTCAAAGGGCGAACCCCGCCAAAATTTCTGACCCCTCCCCTGTTTGTTTTCCCCGTAAGATCTCAAAGAAACAATGAATTTTTAAGGTTTTTGGGGCCGGAACTGAATAAAAAACCCTTTCCCCGTCTGAAAAGGTAAAATTTTTCCCACTCTACTGTAAGGGAAAAAAAGCAAAGTGTTTCGCCCTTAAATTTAAACAAACATTTCATCAGGTTTTCAAAGTTTAATTTTCAGCCTCGGGATTAAGTCACGATTTTTTAATGGGGTGTTCTTACTTTGGCTGCCTTTCATCGCAGTTTCTGGGGATTCAGACTGTGTAACCTTTAAAAAACCCTGAGCCAAAAAAACGGAGAGGGTCTGCTTTCTGGAGGGCAGCTGTCATGATCATTACATCTGGATGAAAGCTTTTATATCATTACACCTGGTTTCAGCTGTCATGTTTCATTAAAATCGGGTTTGCGGGCCGTTATCCCCCAAAAGTTGGATCCCACTGTTATGATCATTACATCGGGATGCGGGTTTGTTATATCATTACATCTGAATGCAGTTTTTTATGATCATTAAAAATCGGGAATGCAGCTGTTATCCCCAAACATCGGAAAGCAGCTGTTTTATGAACATTACATCGGGAAATGCAGCGTTAGGGTTTAAAATAAATCTGGATGCAGCTTTTTATAAATTATTACATCGGGAAGCACTTTTATAAACCACATCTGGATGCAGGGGGTTTTATCAAAAACATCTGGATGCAGCTTTTATAAACTTACATCTGGATGCAGCTTTTAAACAATAAAATCTGGGGACCCGGCTTTTATGATCATTACACCCTTGGGGATCCCAGCTTTTTATGATCATTACAGGCGGGATGAAATTTTTTTATCATTTAATCGGGGATGCCCCGTTATGATCTTTTACATCGGGAAAGCAGCTGCTATTTTTTCAACACCCCAAAAAAAGGTGTTATCCCCACATCTGGGTGCCCCGGCTTTTGGGGATCAGCACATCTGGATACAGATGGGTCGGGGTTTTTAAATGTAGCTGCTGCCTTTTCTTTTCCCTAAATTAATCCAACTTTTTTTTTAGGACTTTTTTTCGGGTCACTGACTGTCTTTAAATGTTTTACAGCCATGTTTTTCCCAGGGGAAAGGAGCATGCAGTGGGTTTCACCCCAAAGTTTTTCCCCATCCCATTCTGTTTTTCAGTTTCTAAAATGTTTGTTTTAAATCCTGTGCACTGAAAAGGGGTTTTTAGAAACGGGCCCCACACATCACAGACCCTCCATCTTCCCAAACAGCTTTTTGGGATTGTATGATGCAGGTAAACAAAGGCTTTAGGGGATTTTTTTTGTGTGTTTCAGTCCCCTGGCGCGGGGGAACCCAAGGAAACGGCTAAAAACCCTTTTTTTCTCGGGCCCCTCCTTGGAAACTGGCTGCACCCCAGAGAGCGGTCATAGTTTCCTCATTTGGGACTGCACTTTCACCGGCCCCGGGGTTTCACTTTCATTTTTTCAATTCAAAACAGCATATACCTTTGTCGTCTAAAATTTTTTTCTTGCCGGACTTAAAATTGAAGCTAAGTTTTAAAAAAAATTCCCAAAGTTTTTAAAAAAGCAGAAAAAGCCCTCAAACAAAGATCAAAAAATTCAAACAGGGCAGCTGATCCAGGCCCCATTGTGTTTTTTGGGCAAAACCCACAACACATTCCCACTGGGGCTGGTCCCCCGGGAGCCTGAGCTGAACAAAGGGTTAAAAAACAGCTCCCTTTTAACATTCTTTTTCGGTGGGGGGGGGAAAACCCCCTTCAAACATATTTCAGCCCTTTGGGTAAAGGTCACATTGATATTTTTTTCTGCAAAATCAACGGTGACATTCATAGACACTTTCTCATTCTTGTGAGAGAAAATCTCTCAGGCATGAAAAAAATCTGGGGGCATTAAAATCAGAAACTTATACATTTTAAAATCACAAACATTTTGGAATACACCTTTCCCTTACTTCAAGCCATGTCAGTCTGGCCTAGTGCCTCCCCCTCGTGTCTCATTTAAAAGAAAACCCCCTTTTCCCTGGGGACCTTTAAACCCGCTCCGTGGGCCTTGAAAAAAAACAACTCAAATTTATAAACAAGTTGTTTTTGGCCGGGTTTTTGCTGACTGGGCAACCGGGAGATTAAAAATATTTCATTTTTAATGAGTTTGCTTTCTTATCACAGGGGGGGCCAAAACCTTTGGGGGGGGTTGGGGGTTTTCCTGCAGTTTCCCCCAGTCTTCTTTTTTGGGCCAGGTGAAAAGGGTTTAAACACCCCCTCACTGCTCTTTTTTTTCCTTTTTGGGCCTTTAAATGGCTTTTAAATAGCAGTATTTGTGAAAACAACTTTTAAACTTTATAAAACATTAACTTTTTTTTTATTTTAGAATTGGCAGATTAAATACCCCAACTTTTCCCCCCTTTTGATCCAAAAAGGATCAACTACGGGGATTATGCAGGGTGACCCCAAAATCTAAAACACCTTTAAATGTGAACTCCCAAAAGGGTGAAAAATTTTTTATAAAATATAGGGTACTGTGCACCCCCAAAACCCAAACGTGAGATTAAACACACACCAAAAGTGGGAAGTGAGTAATATAAAACATGGTGGAGAAGGGTGTAAATGTTAAACGATAGAATGCAGAAAACAGAATAACAAAAAAAAAAAAAAGGGGGTTTCCCCGGTGTTTTGGACAGATGGACAGTGGTTTTCCCAGTAGGTAATGGGGGGTTGATCACCCGGCCCGCCTTTTTTGGGGGTGCCCAATCATCGATTGATCCAAGGTGCCTGCTGGGTGTCATCAAAAAGTTTGCTCCAACCCAAAGGGTGCACTGTTTGGGGCCCCCCTCGGGGGGGGGATCTAGTAGGTCCTGGAGGAAGATATGGGCATCCTACCCCTAGTGTTTGGGCCAACCGCGGGTGCAGCTTGTAAATTTTTTTGGGGTTTTTCCCTTTCAAAATTCATCAAACGGGCCTCGGGCCATTAAAATTAACTACCTGTGGGGACATAGAAATGGAAAATTTTAAGAATAAATCCTAAAGGGGCATTTTAATCTCTTATATCTATGGTTAAATTCAGCGGGAAAAGGTTTGCAAATAACTACGTGAGTAAGTATTTTACGTCATTTTTAAAGAAAAAAACTATATTTATACACTTTTGTTTTTAAAAGAAATCCCACGTACCTGGTGGGGGTTTGGGAAGGGACATGGTTATTTTTTAATATCTTTTTGGGGTCCAATTGTACTCTACAACGGGGAACTGACCAGTCACACTTACAAAAAAGGTTTTGAAAACCGGGTTCCCCGAACAAGGGGTTTTAAGCAAAAACATAACTTCAAAAAATCAATATTATTTGCCCTAAAATTTCATTCCTGCGGGTTTTCCTTTACATCGGGGAAACCCCCCAATTTTACTTTCCAGGAATAATCTGAAGGGCGGAAAATTTTTTTGCATTATGCGGGTTTTAAAATTTCATTTTTAAAAGGGCCCGTTTTTTTGGGGGTTTTGAAACATTCCCTGGACAGAGAAATTAAATTCCATTTTTGGAACATTTTGGGGTTCCCCCCAGTGTCCCAGTTTTTAATTTTGTCTAGACTCTTTTTTTTTGCCTTTTGTTTCCCAAATTTCACCATTCTATCCCGTTTTCCCCCTACCGTCATTACCTGTCTGTTAATGTTTTTGGGCAAAAGGGTCTTTTTGATTTTTAACCTTTCAATGATCACCATCCCATCCTCACTGCCAGCCCAAGCTTTTGGGGAAAACTCCAACCAATGTTTTCCCCCCCCCAATTGAGTTCCCAAAAATTTTTCTTCAGACATTACATAATCTTATCATTTGTTTTGGGCACATAAATTAGTGATAAAATTTTCTCCATCTTTTATTATTGTTTATCCCTTTGGGTTTTAGTAGCTAGGGGTTACCATTGCTAGTGCACATTTTTTGTGTGGACGCATTAAATGTGGTGTGCACGTTAGTATTAATTTTCAAAAATTTTCCCCCCCTTGTTAACCCAAAAAGGGGTTAAAACCCAAAACCCCAGAAAGTTAATCAAATTTCTGAAAAAAGGCCCAAAGGGGGATATGCCCAGCCCGGGCGAGGGGGGCGGGCGGGTCCGAGGGGTTGGGCGGCCCCACTCGCTTCGGAGGATGAAGGGGAAAGGGGGGGGATAAAAGGGGGAAAAGGTGCGGGTTTGAGGGATTTTGGGGGGGGGACAGGACTTCCCCCACATCTGATGGGTCAAAAAGAAAGAATTCGCCCATGCCTGAACGACGGATGGTTTCGGGGTGGCCCCCAGAAAAAAATCTCAGCGGCAAAAGGGAAAATCATCATAAATTGCCACCAGAATCAGAAGGTGGATGGGAAGCAAAGGGAATAAAACACTGTCATCCTCAGAGTCCCCTGACCCTGGCTTTTGGGCGAGCTGCCAAGCGGGCCGAACGTTTTTGGGAAACCCCTAAACTTGGGGGGGGAGGGGGGTTTGCATCAGGGGCCCGGGGACACCTTTGCAAAAACTAAAAAGGGTTTGTGGGGGGTTTGGCTGCGGGGGGAGATTTGTTGCTGCCCTGTCGCATGCCAGAGCCCGTCGGTTCCTGGGAATCGGGGTCCAGGGGGGTCTGGAGGCTGATGCCGGGTTTGCAGTGGTTTTTGGGTGAAACCAAAAGGGGCCTTACCTTAAACTTTCGGGGCAGTGGGAGGGAAAGGGGCACAATTTTTAAAGGGGCCTTCCCAAACGAGGCTCTTTCCCAAACCTTACGCCCTAAAAAACCGTATGAAAAACACTTCCCCAATTTTTGAACTCCCTGACTCCCCCTGGAATTTGTGTCCCCCCCCCGGGCTGTGAGCTGTTTTCCACCTTTTTGAAATATAAGCCTGGGGAATGGGGGTTTTAAGGGCCTGAGGTAGCCCCCCCTTTCACGCTAAAAGGGCTGGGGCTGGGGAAAATCTCTGCCAGCTGGGGTTCCTCGAACCGTGGGAAGGCATTGGTCGAACCTGAAAGCATTTCGGGTAAGAGTAAGAGGGGTTTTATGGGGGTTAGTTTGAGAACCATTACCATTAATGAAAACAGGAAAGGGGGCGTCCCCCCAAGTCAAACGGTTGTTGCTGTCAGCTATTACCCTTAAAACAATCTTAAATTTTCCCAGGACCCTTTTTTTAAGCTCGTTCCAGGGACCCCCCGGGTAAAAACTGGGATGATACACACAAAACCAAATTTTTTGTTTTATGCACAACAGTTTAAAAAATTGCTGGATCACCTTTTAAACAAAATGGGCCCCGTTATCAGATATATTGTGTCAGGCTTTGCCAAATCTGGAAAAACTTTTTTTCCCCCAAACCAAAAACCGTGCTGCTGCTTCGTGGTAAATTATGAGCATTTGGGGACTTTGCTTCAAACCCCTTTCGGCTAAATTTAAAAACCCCCCCCACCAACATATACCCCCTTTCCCTGAACCCGAGTTAATCATGTCAAAGGGTAATCCATAAACAAAATGGGGGAAGGGCCGTCGGGCAGGGGGAATGTGCAAAGGGGGTTTTGGAGTAAACATTTCCCGCACATTGTACTTGGGGCAATGTGGACAAAAAGGCCAGTTCCGGGCAAACATGGGTGTCATATAGGGTCCCCACCAAACTGCCGAATTTTTTGAACAATTTGGGGCTCGTGAAAAATGATCAGGTTCTTGCATTATTTTTAAGGGCTTTCGGTAATAAGGGACAAAGGGTAAAAATGTCCTGGGAGAACAACGCCACAATCCATAATGGGGGTGGGGGAAAACCGGGACCCCGCCCCCCTTTTTGAAACCCCAAAAGGGGGTTTTTTTTTTCCTTCAGAAACTTTTTTTTGGGCTTCTATTAAGGGGGCCCAAAATTAAAGTAAGGGGTTTCCCAAAACTCGGGCACAAAAAACCTTTGGGTTTCCCTGAAACGGGCTGCCCCCTGTGGCTTCTTTAGCTGCCTCAAACTGCTAATTAAATTTTCCCAAAGGCAATAGGTTTTTTTTTTTGGGTTTTATGAAGACACATTTTACAATAGCTAACGCAGATGGAAGTTGCAAAACTTTTTTTAGCTCCCCTACAGCTTGCCCATTGTTCACTGGGTGCCCCCCTGTTTTTTAACAAAACCCCCGTTTTCCCAGATCTAGCCCTTTTATTATGGCATACCCCATATCCAAAGGGACTTCAGTATAGATTGTCACTCTTTTAAACCAGTAGCCAATTTAAAATGGGAACCCGTTAAAGCTTTTAATTCTGCCAATTGGGCAGAGCAAGGTTTTATCTAGACTCATTGAAATTTTACCTTGGTAAAGGGCCCCTCGGGGGTTTAAGGTTTTGGAACCCATTCCATATCCAGCTCTATTCCCTTTTTGGCACCTCTGACGCATGACCGTCTACGGGAAAACGTCAAAATCAATTGGATTTGGGTTTATTAAATAAAAATCCCCTTTACCCTTTATGGAAAAGGGGTCCCGTCTCCCGGGGAAAAATCAAAGGGGGGTCACCTTCTGTGGGCAATACCATTCCTTTTGGCTTGGGGGTTTTTTGGGGGTTACAAAAAACGGGGAAATTTTAGTTTTTAAATCAGGGCCTGAAAGCAGAAATTCATAAACCCGTTTTGACGAGCTTGGGGGTTTTTCACAAAGCGGGGGACTGGGGGAGCATGCATTAATTGATGTGATTGTACAAAAAATAAACATGGTGGGCCCAAAAGTTTAAAAACCCAGGCCCTTTTTTTAGGGGAAGGCCCGCTGCTGGGGCCAAAACCCCGGTAGCAGGAGGCAGACCTTTTTCGACACCATCTAATTTTGTGCTGTAAAAAAAAATTTGGCGTTTTCCTGTTGGGGGGGTCTTGCATCAATACTGCACATGCATACCCTTTTTCGCTCAGCCCACATAGAGATGGAATGGTTTGCCATAATCTGGGGTTGGCCAAAAACAGAGGGGCCCGTTTGGAGATCGTTTCAGCAGCTGGGAAAGCACCCTCTGCCTCATCTGTTCCCCTTGTAATTGAGCCGACTGGTTTTCCCCTTTACCTGCGGCTTTAATCATTGCTCCAGTGGAGGGCCGTTTTGATGGCATAAACCCCACACCCAAAAGGGCACGTAAAACCCCCATGGGGCCCAAAGGGAAAAAACAACATGTGACCAAACAGTTAGGTTTGGGCATCCCCGGGTTTAAAGGGTTCCAGTTTTGGGACGGTGCCCAAAAACACCTCTTTGTCCCCACTAAGTTGCCTGCCGAGATACCCACTGTTTTTCCCCCAGAATTGCCCCAAATTTTTTTTTTACTTAAATTTTTTTCCCCCCTTCTGCCAAAGTCCAACCTGTAATGGATTCTCCTTTTTACACTTTTCTTTAGAAACAGAACAAATCAGAATATATCAACATACACAAAAAATTTTAATGGGATGTCCCCAAAGGGGATTTAAGGGCATTTTTTCCAGTACAAAGAATTTAAAATTTGATGGGGAGTGGGAAAAGAAAACCCTGTGGTAATTCCGGGGAATTTATATTGTTGGGGCCTTTGTACGTAAATGCCCAAAAAAAAACTGGGAAATCCGGATGGACCCGGGACACTGAAAAAACTGAAAAACAGAAACAATCACAGTAAAAACCCTTTTTTGGGACCCCGGAGGTATATTTCTCAGTAGTGGGTGGGGGTCCGGGGGACCCACTGGGGATTTTCTTCTTTCTACAAAAGCATTAAATCAATTTTTAAACAGGACCAAAACTAAAGTCCCTTACTGTTGGGCTTTCTGATGGGGAAAAAATTGGGGGGTTAAAAAGGGGCTTACTGTTGGGTTTAAAAACTCCCCGGTTTTTTCTAAACCTGAAGATAGGGTGTATTTTCCTTTTACTGCCTCTCGTTTAATTTGGGTACTGTCCCTTTTGGGAAAGGGGGAAAAATTTTGCATTTGGTTTAATAGTTAATTTTGGGGGGGTCCCCTGATTTTTTCCCAATTTCCCACATCTGTCTTACTTTTTTGACCCAAACCCGGGTCTTTGGGGCTTTGTTCTAAATAGGGATTTATGTTCTGCCGCCACTGGGCCCTTTGTCTTTTTTCCCCGGAAAATTTTAAAGTTTCGCAAAATTTCTTTCATCCCGCTTGTTTAATAGAATCTTGAAAAACAATCCATCTTTTTTACATGCTAATGCAGTCCCATGGGTGTACAATCCATTCGGTGACTTGCTTTTGGGTTCTTGAACCATGGGGCCTAGAAACATGTGCTATAAATCGTTTTTTAATCAGTAATGGGTTTTTTTTTACCCTTTGGGGGGCAGGTTTGGGAACCTGGGGCCATTCTGCCCAATCTTTTTCTGGGGGAAAAGTTTACAACACTGCAGGGCCCCTTTTGGTCCCCAAACCCCTATTCCCGGGGATACTGGATGACAGTTGGTTTTTTTCAATTTTTGTCTTCATCCCACTTTTCTCGTAGTCTTTTATGTGTTTTTGGCCTTTGTCATAAAAAAATGTACAATGGAGAGGAAGAAAAGTTCTTTAAAGGGTTTTTTCGTAGTGATTCATTATCGGGGGCTTCCCCTGTTTTTTCCCCCTCCAATTGAGGAAGGAGGTTGGTGATGTGAGTTTTTAGCCCAAAAAAACTTGGGCTTTTTGGGTCATTAACCCCCCTTTTTTATCAGGGGGGTTGGGTTTGGGAGGCCCAGTGGGAACATGTAGGGCTTCAATTTTTGTTCCCGTTTGCTTTTAAAAGAAATTTTCCCTTTGGGGGGGACATTTTTAAATTTTTTGCATTTAGGGTGGCACCCGCACATCTCTACCCAGCAGTTTATGGGGCATATCTTAGGGGTAAAAGTGGGGGTGCAAACACAGTCCCTTTTTACCTATGATCAGGGAAATGGCTTAGTCATGGGTATTTATTTTGGGGCTTCCCAGAGAAACCAAATGTTTTGCCTTTTATGCTGAGAGAGGCAGGCCAATTCCACTTTTTCCCCATAAAAGGAGTAGGCCACTCCCGTATCAATCATGAAGCGATGAGGCTGTCATATTTTTAACATCAATGGGGGGGTTCCCGTTTTTTGGACGTTGGGGTTTAAAACACGTAGAATGGGCCTCTCCAACAGGTTTCCCCGGGCACCCCCCCCTAAACCAGTACGTTTCCCCTTTTCCCCCTTCCATAGGTGGCGGGTCCAGCAGTAGGGGGCTGGGGGCCCATCCATGGGGTTTGGTTTTGGGGTCCCTTTTTCATGTGTCCAACTTTTTCCCAAAATCCCCAGCATTTCATTTTCCCCCTCGCTGTTTTTCCCCCTGTCTGGACCCGGGGCCCGGGCATCTGCGGTATTTTGGGGCCCTTTAGGGGGGCCCTTTTTGGGGGGTCCTTTTTGGGCCCCCCTCCATCTTTCCCCCCATGGGGGGGCCCCCCCCCGTCCCCTTCCCCAATGTTGCTTTTTTTTGGGGGCCTCCTCCCCTTTTTTTAGAAAGCACATTAAAAGGGGGGACGGTTTTTAGGTTGGGTCTGCTGTGGCAGGGGAACTCCCACAGGTTGGGGGCGGGTGGATACTGCATCTGCTGTGTGGGGGGGAGGAAAAAAAAGGAGAAACCTACGGGGGCCTTTTACCATGCCCCCCCCCCGTTGGTGGGTCCCCCGGGTTGGGGGGGGTGGGCCCCCACATTTTGAAGGAGCTTTATGCTTGGGGTTCTCTTTCCCCTTTTTTGCTTTGGCAATTCCCCCCCAAACTTCAGCCCGGGGTTTGCTTGGGGCCAGCACTTCTTTGGTCCTCAAAGGGGCCCCTTTCTCGGCCCCCCCCCCCATTTTTTCCCCCTGTTTACATAGTGAATAACATGCCAGAGAACAGAGGCCATCCCCTCTTTTATGAGCCCCAACCCCAAATCCGTCCAGTTTGGCTTGTACTTTTTTTGGGCATGGCCTCTCTGATGTAGGTTTTTGAATAGAAAGGGGGAAAGTTTTCAGGTTTTACCCCATCACTTTCCCGTCTCTGTTTTCCATTCTTTGGAACCCGGGCAGAAAATGGCGGGGTTTCAAACATCCTTTTTGGCATTCTTGTCTCAGCCCTTTGTTGGGAAAAAAAAAATTTCGGGAGGGGTATTTGTTCCCTTTAAAGGGTGCCCACACCTTTGGGGCCCTTTTTTTGGTTTAATGGTATCTTGTCCCTACTGGTTTTAGGTCATGAAACCCCCCGGGAACTGGGCCCCCCCCTTTGTCAAACACCTCTCCCGGGCTGCTGAGTGTCCCTGGTTTTTTAATTAGCACGCCTTTATTCTCCAGCTGCCCGATTGATTTCCTCCAGTTTATTTTTTCCAGCTTTTCTATCCATCTGTCAGCACCATCTGCCCAAAAAGGGGCACCTTCCACCCCCGGGTTATCATGTCCCTAAAAGACCATGGCACATATCTGTCCCCCCCTGAGGTCCTTTAGACAGGGAAGGGGGGCCATATAGGTCCCTCCTTTAAACTTTTTTCCGCTTCTGCTGGGCGATTTTTGGGCCCCGGTCACCATTTGGCTAGGGCCCGGGTTTTTTTCTATTTGTACCCCCCCGTCACACTCAGCTGTGAGTGGGTTTTCCCTTTTTTTTGGTGCTGGCCTGCTTTCCCCCCTTGAACCCCTCATGGAATGGGTTTTGTAGTTGGCCGTTGTCTGAGCCTTCACTTTTCCTCCCAATTTTGGACACATCCCCCTCCCCCTTTCCCCATATTCCCCTGTTTTTTTCCCCCTCTCCTTCCTGCCTCTTCGATCAGGGGACAAAGTCCGTTTGGGGGTTTCAGGTCTTTGGGGAAAACCCGTTTTTTGGGCCCCTATTAAAAAGCTGCTTTTTCCTTTCCCTTTTTCTTCATTTTTTTTTCCCAAATTTTTTCCCTCTCGTCTTTTTTTTTCTCTTTTTTTTTTTTTCTATTGTCCTTTTAAATTTTTAACGTCTATTTTTTGCTTTCCCCCTTCCAACCTTGCTCCTTGATCCCTACAAATGTTTCCGTTATTGCACCAAGTCCTGGTTTTTTCTTTTTCCCCGTGATTTATTTCTTCCAAAAAAAAACTCTATCTTTTGGGGGCTTGTGGCCTTTGTAGTTGACTTGGTCCTAGCCTGAGCGGCAGGGGGGGCCTCTTTTGGGGATGATAAATGTTTGCGACGTACGGGGGTAAAGGGGAAGGCTAAGGGGAAATTTTTTCCCCTTTCTTTCCCCGGGTTTTTACCCATCCCCCGTCAAGTTTCCCCCGGCGAAATCAACTCTCCCTGCTTGTGTGCCCCAACTTTTTTTTTTTTCTTTTCCCTTTCCTCTTCTTTTTTCCCCAAACTAATTTTAAGTTTGTCCGGTAATCTTTTTCCCCCCGCTGCCTGACCCTTTTTCAAACTGGGTACGAACCTCTCCTAGGGAAAAAGGGTGGGGTGGCCTTTGATCTAAAAAAAACTTAACTTTCCCCGGGGGCCCGTTTGGGGCCCCCTTTTTTGGGTGGTTTTAAATTTGAAATAGCCCCAAAATTTTCCTGGTTTAGCATGCCTCTGGGGTTTTTTTTAACCCAAAAAATCCGGTTTCCTTTTTTTTTAAACCTTTTTTTCTCAATTTTTTCTTCCAACTTCATCAACGGGGAGGGAAGGAATTAAAACTGCCCCTTTAGGCCAAAGTTTTTTCCCCGATTATTTTGCCTTTTGGCCCTGGCATTTTTGAAATTTCCCGGCCCATTAAATTTGGGGTTTGTGGGGTTTTCCAAATTGGTTGGCCGGCGATATCCGTAGGGGCGGTTTGTTTGGGGAAGGTTTCCAAAGGGTACCAAGGCAATTCACTCAAACCGTTCAGGTGTGGGGGGTTATTCACCAAGTCCCGGGGAACCCCAGTAAATTTTTAATTTAATGGGGTTTGGGTTTTAAAAGGAGGGGTTTATTTTTTTTTAATTTTTTTTTTAGGGGTTTATTTTAATTTTTAAATTTAGTTATCTTTTTAATTTTTTTTTTTAGATAAAAAACTTTTAAAAAAAAAAATTTTAATGGTTTTTTTGCACTTTTACTAATTTTATACCTTAAAATTTTTAACCCTTTTTGTAAAATATAATTTTTAATAATTTTATCTTTTTAATTCTTTATCTTTAAAGCTTACAATTTTTTTCCCCAAATTTATTTAAAGGGAAATTTATTTCATTCCATAAATCTTTGTGTTTTTTTTTAGTTATCAATTTTTTTTTCCAATCCTTATTAATTTTCAGGTTATTCTTTTTAAACTATAATTTTGTACTAATTACTTCTAAATTTAAATTTTTTATTTTATCTTTAAGCTTTTTCTAATTTTAACTTTATTTATTAAAATCACCCACCCCCCTTTCTTCCCCTCAGTTATCAACTCTTTCACTCGCACACTAACACAAAACCCCACAAGACAAATGATTATATATATTTACAGTCACTTCTTTTTTCCTCACTGTTTTTCCCACATTGGGATATACCTTCCTCAAGTTTTTCCCCTAGTGGCACTAAATTTTTTTCCCCCGCTGCCCCGGGTGCACCCAGATAACGGAAAAAAAATAGACGTCCTCCGGATGGTCGAGCGGTACTATTCTCCGATTATCGCTTAACCGGTAATATTCTGGCTATCCCTTAGCCTGGCTATCGCTTAGCCTCTCAATACCTTTATTCCGATACCTTAATACTACTTAAGCCGTCTCGTGGAGCACGCTGACTACCTTAGTCACCGATACCCTCACGTAACACGCGTACACTATTGGTTCCGGATTTATGGCTTCCACAGACTATATATCAATCTGTCCCTTTACCAATCATCCGCTCAGAACAACACGTGTTAAGCTTAACTTATTTACAAAATAATTCAAACACAGAACAGTTTAACACAAACATTAATAACACTTAAAACATACATTCACATACATTCATACGTACCTGGAACCTTCCTCAGCTTAATCTGCCTTTATATACTCTTATATAAATTCTTATCAAATTTGGAAATTACTTTATTAAATTTGGAAAACTAGGTTCTTTTTAGGAGAGCTTTGTGACGCCTGACACCCACAAGCAGTCACCGGAGGCTGGTTCCCCACTAATTTAGAACATTATAACGAATTGACTCACCTTCAATGGTGAATTATGGGCCCTTGGGGTTCCACGCTCTCCAGCTGGTGCCTGCAGATTGTCCGACGTCCCCTTTTTGCTTTCCTCCTGCAGCTGGCTCGCCAATTTGTCGTCTATAATTCTCTTCTTGACGACTTAAAATTGAAGCTAAGTTTTATAAAAATTCAAAGTTCTTAAAAAGCAGAAAAAATCTCAAACAAAGATAAAAAAATTCAGACAGAGGCAGCTGAGTCCAGGTCCAGTGTGTTTATTGCTAAACACAACACATTCACACTGAGCTGGTCACCGGTGAGCCTGAGCTGAACAAATGGTGAAAACAGCTCCCTTTTATACATTTCTTATCGGTGGAAAACCCCCTTCAGAACATATTTCAGTCTTTGGTAAAGGTCACATTGATATTTATCTGCAAATCACGGTGACATTCATAGACACATCTCATTCTTGTGAGAGCAATCTCTCAGGCCATGAAAACATCTGGTGCATTCAAATCAGAAACTTATGACAGTTTAATCACAAACATGTTGGAATACATCCTTTCCTTACTTCAAGCCATGTCAGTCTGGCCTAGTGCTCCCCCCTCGTGTCTCAGTCAAAGCATCACCCTTTCTGGGACCATTACCGCTCCGTGTGCCTTGAAAATAACAACTCTATTTATCACAAGTTGTATGGCCAGATTTTGCTGAGCTGGGCAACCTTGAGATGTCAAATATTTCATTTTTAATGAGTGTGCTTTCTTATCACTATGGGGCCTCAACCTTGCGTTTTCCTGCAGATTCCACTCTTCTTGGGCCAGGTGCAATGGTTACACACCCTCAGTGCTCTGTTTTTCTCCTTTTTGGCCTTGAATGGCTCTTATAGCAGTATTTGTGAAAACAACTTTAAACTTATAAAACATTAACTTTATTTTATCTTATGATTAGTGCAGATTAATACACAACATCCTAAACCAGGGGGACCCTTTGACCCCCACGGGAAGCATGGGATGATTGTTTTAGGTCTTTGTGAGGTGCTGTCAATGGAGGGACAAGATAGATGTCATATAAATACACAAATGTCACTGTCCCAGGAAACAAATAAATAGATATACCTGAAACAATCCAAATATTAAATATACAGTTAAACTAAAAACTGCACAGGTAATTAGATGTCCAGATAGAAAAGTGTATTTAAAACTGTGAATTAAATGTAATAAAAACGTTCAGAAATACATTTGCTTAAATATAAATATAATTATCTCACTGGGGGGTCCAGTCGTTAGAGACATTGTCCTCAGCTGTCCAGTAGAGAACTAACGGATGGTTTTTACAGGTTCTTTATTTCAGCGTTAAAGCTAATGCCCCAAACATCTGTCTGAAGATTCAGGGTTAAAGGTCGCTGGTTATTCATGTGATGACAGAAGAAAACAGGAAGTGATCGGTTTAATGAACAGGAAGTGAAAAACATCAGCGTTTCCTGGACCTCAGCCTAAACCGTTCCACACGTTCACATCATCCATGTGTCACGTTCCTACCGGGAGAGCTCCCCACCCAAACAGGTCCTCTGTGGGCCCGTTCTCTAGGCCCGGCCCTGAACCTTCAGCTCCTTTTGGATGCTAGCCACACCCTGAAAGTTTGTTTTTCTACTCACTGAATATAGTCGTTTATTAAGGACTATAAACAGACCTTTGTCAAGATCAGGATCTGGTCATAAAAATATCAGACCCTACATGATGGTCGGCCGTTTGACTCAAACAGCTTTTAGATCAGTCAAAGACAGTTGTGAGATTATAACTGTGACATCTTCATGATCCTGAGATTACAAACAATCTACTGATCTTAAATATGTTATATGTCTATAACATAAATATGTTATAGACGGTATAAAACCTAACTATAGAATCTGAACCGGATTTAGACTGCTTCTAGTTGAACTTTCAGAGTTAGCTAAACTGTTGGTATTCCCTTTGATCTCCTCCTCCATTCTAGATGTGATTAATCTATCTCTGTTACAGGGATATGTACCAAAGGCTTTTAAGGTTGCTGGAATTAAACCTCTGCTTAAGAAACCGTCTCTTGACCCAGATTACTTGGTCAATTATAGACCTATATCCAATCTTCCTTTCTGATCTAAAATTCTTGAGAAAGTAGTTGCCAAACAAGTTTGCGATCACTTCCACCATAATGAACTTTTTGAAGAGTTTCAGTCTGGCTTTAGAGCTCATCATAGCACTGAAACAGCTCTGGTGAAAGTCACTAATGATATTCTCATGGCCTCAGATAATGGACTTGTATCTGTGCTCGTCCTGTTGGATCTCAGTGCTGCATTTGATACAGTTGACCATAATATTCTTTTAGAAAGACTTGAATATTTTGTTGGAATTAAAGGAACAGCACTAGACTGGTTTAAATCTGATCTATCTGATCGAATTCAGTTTGTTCATGTTAATGACAGATCTTCCTCATGCTCAAAGGTTACCTGTGGAGTACCACAGGTATCAGTGCTAGGACCAATTCTCTTTACTTTATACATGCTCCCAATTGGTAGAATTATTAGACAGCATGGGATTAATTTCTACTGTTATGCTGATGATACCCAGCTATACAGTTGTAGCCATTCAAAATTACCTCACTTTCCTTGGCTGGTCCCCTACAATTCCCTTTTAACACATCAACATGTACTAAAATATTTTTTCTGTCATGATTTGTGGACATTAAGATCTAAACAGAAGCGTCACCTCGTGGTCAGACCCTGTGATTCAGTGAAAGGGTGGAGTGAGAGGAAAAAAATATGCATGCTCAGGAGAAGGAGGAGGTCACTCCATTAGCTGGAAGTTGGAGGTGAATTTGCTGGGAGTTGCAGGGAAGTGGGCTGCCATTACAGACATGTCTGAAGACATAAAAACCTGGATGACTCTTAACTTTCTCCTTCTGAATGCAGACAAAACAGAAGTTATAGTCTTTGGACCAGGGTCTCTGAAAAAGAAGCTGATTAGTCAGTCACTTCATTTGGATGGGATTAAACTGATTTCAGATAATAAAGTAAAAAATCTTGGTGTTATTTTTGATCAGGACCTGTCATTTAAATCCCAGATCAAAGAGGTTTCTAGAATTTCCTTCTTTCATCTGAGGAATATTGCAAAAATGAGAAATCTCCTGTCCAGGGGTGATGCTGAGAAACTAGTCCATGCATTTGTTACTTTAAGGCTGGACTATTGTAATTCTTTACTATCAGCAAAAGAAGGAACCTCCAACATTAGAGGAAAAGACTGGAATCATTAAAGACCTGATCTCTCTCTGGTCACATGATCTAAATTTCTAACAGTTATCACAGATAATCAGGCCACAAATGGTCATATTTCAGTCATCAGGTGAGTCCTCTGTGTCTCTAAAAAAAAAATCATGTTTGATATCAGATGAGGTAACTTCTATGTGTATCATATTGCTGTTTGAAAAATGCTTCCAGGCCTAAAACCAGAAAGATGGAAGGATTCCAGGTGTCTGGCTGACTGCTTCTGTTTCTTTTTGCTCCAGCAAACACGGCGGATGTCTACATCGTGGAGCGGCTGTTCTCCAGCAGTCTGGTGGTGGTGGTGAGTGCCGCCTTGCCGCAGCGGATGAACATCTATCACTTTAAGAAAGGGACGGAGATCTGTAACTACAGCTACCCCAGCAACATCCTGGCCATCAAGCTCAACAGACAGGTGACTCACCATCAAGAACATCCTGCTTAATCCCAAACTAAAATAATGTGTGAAAAGGGCTTCAGGTTCTATGATAGAGTTGTTGGATCTGAAGACCCTGCCATGGTCGGCCTTTTTCATGGGACTTTATGGACCGTTCCAGTAGAACCCCTGATCAGTGTGGGGAAACAGAGGAACTCAACAATAACCTGGAATGTATCCTGGTTCTCCCTTTTCTCCCTGGTTTTCCATGTTCTTCCTGGTTCTCCCTGATCTTCCTGGTTCTCCTTGCTTCTTCATGGTTCTCCCTGCTTCTTCCTGATTCTCCCTGTTCTTCCTGGTTTTCCATGTTCTTCCTGGTTTTCCATGTTCTTCCTGGTTCTCCCTGCTTCTTCCTGGTTTTCCATGTTCTTCCTGGTTCTCCCCGTTCTTCCTGGTTCTCCCTGTTCTTCCTGGTTTTCCATGTTCTTCCTGGTTTTCCATGTTCTTCCTTGTTTTCCACGTTCTTCCTGGTTCTCCCTGTTCTTCCTGGTTCTCCCTGCTTCTTCCTGGTTTTCCATGTTCTTCCTGGTTCTCCCTGTTCTTCCTGGTTCTCCCTGCTTCTTCCTGGTTCTTCCTGTTCTTCCTGGTTCTCCCTGTTCTTCCTGGTTTTCCATGTTCTTCCTGGTTCTCCCTGCTTCTTCCTGGTTCTTCCTGTTCTTCCTGGTTCTCCCTGCTTCTTCCTGGTTCTCCCTGATCTTCCTGGTTCTCCTTGCTTCTTCATGGTTCTCCCTGCTTCTTCATGGTTTTCCATGTTCTTCCTGGTTCTCCCTGTTCTTCCTGGTTTTCCATGTTCTTCCTGGTTTTCCACGTTCTTCCTGGTTTTCCATGTTCTTCCTTGTTCTCCCTGCTTCTTCCTGGTTCTCCCTGCTCTTCCTGGTTTTCCATGTTCTTCCTGGTTTTCCATGTTCTTCCTTGTTCTCCCTGCTTCTTCCTGGTTCTCCCTGCTCTTCCTGGTTTTCCACGTTCTTCCTGGTTCTCCACGTTCTTCCTGGTTTTCCATGTTCTTCCTTGTTCTCCCTGCTTCTTCCTGGTTCTCCCTGCTCTTCCTGGTTTTCCACGTTCTTCCTGGTTCTCCCTGTTCTTCCTGGTTCTCCCTGCTTCTTCCTGGTTTTCCATGTTCTTCCTGGTTCTCCCTGTTCTTCCTGGTTCTCCCCGCTTCTTCCTGGTTCTTCCTGTTCTTCCTGGTTCTTCCTGTTCTTCCTGGTTCTCCCTGTTCTTCCTGGTTTTCCATGTTCTTCCCGGTTTTCCATGTTCTTTCTGGTTCTCCCTGTTCTTCCTGGTTTTCCATGTTCTTCCATGTTCTTCCTGGTTCTCCCTGTTCTTCCTGGTTTTCCATGTTCTTCCCGGTTCTCCCTGTTCTTCCTGGTTTTCCATGTTCTTCCTGGATTTCCCTGTTCTTCCTGGTTCTCCCTGTTCTTCCTGGTTTTCCATGTTCTTCCCGGTTCTCCCTGTTCTTCCTGGTTTTCCATGTTCTTCCTTGTTCTTCCTGGTTCTCCCTGTTCTTCCTGCTTCTCGCTGGTTCTCCATGTTCTTCCTGGTTCTCCCTGTTCTTCCTGCTTCTAGTTGGTTCTCCCTGTTCTTCATGTTTCTCCCTGATCTTCCTGGTTCTCCCTGCTTCTTCATGGTTCTCCCTGCTTCTTCCTGGTTTTCCATGTTCTTCATGGTTCTCCTTGCTTCTTGCTTGTTCTCCCCGCTTCTCGCTGGTTCTCCATGTTCTTCCTGGTTCTCCCTGGTTTTCCCTGCTCTTCCTGCTTCTCCCCGTTCTTCCTGCTTCTAGTTGGTTCTCCCTGTTCTTCCTGGTTCTCCCTGCTTCTTCCTGGTTTTCCATGTTCTTCCTGGTTCTCCCTGTTCTTCCTGGTTCTCCCTGCTTCTTCCTGGTTCTTCCTGGTTCTCCCTGTTCTTCCTGGTTTTCCATGTTCTTCCTGGTTCTCCCTGCTTCTTCCTGGTTCTTCCTGTTCTTCCTGGTTCTCCCTGCTTCTTCCTGGTTCTCCCTGATCTTCCTGGTTCTCCTTGCTTCTTCATGGTTCTCCCTGCTTCTTCATGGTTTTCCATGTTCTTCCTGGTTCTCCCTGTTCTTCCTGGTTTTCCATGTTCTTCCTGGTTTTCCACGTTCTTCCTGGTTTTCCATGTTCTTCCTTGTTCTCCCTGCTTCTTCCTGGTTCTCCCTGCTCTTCCTGGTTTTCCATGTTCTTCCTGGTTTTCCATGTTCTTCCTTGTTCTCCCTGCTTCTTCCTGGTTCTCCCTGCTCTTCCTGGTTTTCCACGTTCTTCCTGGTTCTCCACGTTCTTCCTGGTTTTCCATGTTCTTCCTGGTTCTCCCTGTTCTTCCTGCTTCTAGTTGGTTCTCCCTGTTCTTCATGTTTCTCCCTGATCTTCCTGGTTCTCCCTGCTTCTTCATGGTTCTCCCTGCTTCTTCCTGGTTTTCCATGTTCTTCATGGTTCTCCTTACTTCTTGCTTGTTCTCCCCGCTTCTCGCTGGTTCTCCATGTTCTTCCTGGTTCTCCCTGGTTTTCCCTGCTCTTCCTGGTTCTCCCCGTTCTTCCTGCTTCTAGTTGGTTCTCCCTGTTCTTCATGGTTCTCCCTGATCTTCCTAGTTCTCCCTAATCTTCCTGGTTCTCCCTGGTTCTCCCTGGTTCTTGTTCGTTCTCCCTGGTCTTCCTATTTCCTGGTTTTCCATGTTCTTCCTGGTTTTCCATGTTCTTTCTGGTTCTCCCTGTTCTTCATGGTTCTCCCTTATTGTTCCTGGCTGTCCATGTTCTTCCTGGTTTTCCCTGTTCTTCCTGGTTCTCCCTGATCTTCCTGGTTCTCCCTGTTCTTCCTGGTTCTCCCTGTTCTTCCTGGCTCTCCCTGTTCTTCCGGGTTCTCCCTGTTCTTCCTGGTTTTCCATGTTCTTCCTGGTTTTCCATGTTCTTCCATGTTCTTCCTGGTTCTCCCTGTTCTTCCTGCTTCTCTCTGGTTCTCCATGTTCTTCCTGGTTCTCCCTGTTCTTCCTGCTTCTAGTTGGTTCTTCCTGTTCTTCATGGTTCTCCCTGATCTTCCTGGTTCTCCCTGCTTCTTCATGGTTCTCCCTGCTTCTTCATGGTTCTCCCTGCTTCTTCCTGGTTTTCCATGTTCTTCATGGTTCTCCTTGCTTCTTGCTTGTTCTCCCCGCTTCTCGCTGGTTCTCCCTGTTCTTCGTGGTTTTCCATGTTCTTCCATGTTCTTCCTGGTTCTCCCTGTTCTTCCTGCTTCTCGCTGGTTCTCCATGTTCTTCCTGGTTTTCCATGTTCTTCCCGGCTCTCCCTGTTCTTCCTGGTTTTCCATGTTCTTCCTGGATTTCCATGTTCTTCCTGGTTCTCCCTGTTCTTCCTGGTTTTCCATGTTCTTCCATGTTCTTCCATGTTCTTCCTGGTTCTCCCTGTTCTTCCTGCTTCTCGCTGGTTCTCCATGTTCTTCCTGGTTCTCCCTGTTCTTCCTGCTTCTAGTTGGTTCTCCCTGTTCTTCATGTTTCTCCCTGATCTTCCTGGTTCTCCCTGCTTCTTCATGGTTCTCCCTGCTTCTTCCTGGTTTTCCAATTTCTTCATGGTTCTCCTTGCTTCTTGCTTGTTCTCCCCGCTTCTCGCTGGTTCTCCATGTTCTTCCTGGTTCTCCCTGGTTTTCCCTGCTCTTCCTGGTTCTCCCCGTTCTTCCTGCTTCTAGTTGGTTCTCCCTGTTCTTCATGGTTCTCCCTGATCTTCCTAGTTCTCCCTAATCTTCCTGGTTCTCCCTGGCTCTCCCTGGTTCTTGTTCGTTCTCCCTGGTCTTCCTATTTCCTGGTTTTCCATGTTCTTCCTGGTTTTCCATGTTCTTTCTGGTTCTCCCTGTTCTTCATGGTTCTCCCTTATTGTTCCTGGCTGTCCATGTTCTTCCTGGTTTTCCCTGTTCTTCCTGGTTCTCCCTGATCTTCCTGGTTCTCCCTGTTCTTCCTGGTTCTCCCTGTTCTTCCTGGCTCTCCCTGTTCTTCCGGGTTCTCCCTGTTCTTCCTGGTTTTCCATGTTCTTCCTGGTTTTCCATGTTCTTCCTGGTTTTCCATGTTCTTCCTGGTTCTCCCTGCTTCTTCTTGGTTCTCCCTGTTCTTCCTGGTTTTCCCTGTTCTTCCTGGTTCTCTCTGTTCTTCCTGGTTTTCCATGTTCTTCCTGGTTCTCCCGGCTTCTCGCTGTTTCTCTCTGGTTGTCTCTGTTTTTCCTGGTTCTGTCTTCCAGGATGCTGTCTCCTGCTGACCCCTAGTGGGTGGCCCTTTAAATGATTTATTAGTTTTTTAGCTGATTTGGATTTTTAACAAATGTCTAATATTCTGAGTTAACATTTTCTTAATTATAATGTTAATAAATTAGTTTTCGGTGTTTAAAGGAGCAGCAGGTTTAGAACCAGAACGGTCCACTTTGCTGTTGTCCCTGTTGGGTCTTCACCAGTTTCTGTTTTTTTCCAGCTGTCCTCAGCGGTTTGTGAGAAACAGTAGAGAAGGGGGGGCAATCATGAAGACCCTGGAACCCAGCATACAGGTCTGAGAAAGATCTGAAGAACCTTGTTCTACTGATAGAGAAATGAGAAAACATCAGGGATTTTGTTAGCAGTTTATCTGAAGGACTTGGGGCACTGAAGAAGAAGGTCCTCTGCATACATGACAGGAGGGGACATGCTTTATCCCACAGAGAGAAGGAAAGTTAGCCCACATTAGGACTTTAATCCAGCATAATCCTGGAGGAGGTTTCAGAAGAATTAAAGGTGGAGGTTCCCCTTTCAGCAGAACCACAGCTGAACGGCCCATTAGTCCAGACCTTCATCCAGCATCCTCAGAGACGCCAAACAGTCTGCACATGTTCAAGCTGGTGAAGACCTGCCCCACTGTCGTGGTCATGGCAGCTTTCCCAGCGGAGCAGATTCTGTTTAGGTTCTTCCTGTTCTTAAAAGTCCAAACCGTCAACCAGCCGGATGTCAGAACCCAGCTTCTGTCTGCAGATCTGATGTCATTTCTCTCAGACAGCTGGCCTCCTCCTGCCTGGAAAACACCTGGAAACCTCCTGATGCCTGTATTGTCCATTATTGTCCCTGTTTGGGTCCGGGAGGACAGAGTTCATGTCCTTAGTGGGAAGCTGAAGCCTGATTTTTTTCACTCTGCAGGCAGACTGTGGACAGAAACAGGATCTCTGAGACCCAGAGACTCCCTGCTGGTTTTCCTGGAAACCTCCTGACTGGCAGCAGCAGCAGCTTTCCAGGAACCAGCTGTGATTCTGAGGCACCTTCACCGTTGATGCTGAATGCTGCTGTGTCCCACAGAGGCTGGTGGTGTTCCTGGAGGAGTCCATTTATGTCCACAACATTAAAGACATGAAACTTCTCAAGACTCTGCTCAACACTCCTTCCAACCCCTCAGGTACGACCACAGCATCAGCTGTACGAGCTTTTCTTTGATCCCATCTGTTTTTAGGCTTCATTCCTGCCTTTTTTATTATGTATGAGTTGATTTATTGGAGCTTTCTGACTTCCTGCAGGTCTTTGCGCTCTTTCCACCAATCAGTCCAGCTCCTACCTGGCCTATCCAGGCAGCGTCTCCTCTGGGGACATCATTGTACACGACACCAACACTTTGGTAAGAAGACTTCCCACCCTAAACCTTCTGTTAAGCCATGAGATTAAAGATAAATTAGGTTTGTTTCCAAATATAGTTTAGGGACCAATCTCTAATCTCCAGTTTTTGAACTCTATTGTTTCTGGTCTTCGTAGGGTCAGAGGTAATTAATTATCTGATGTAAACTGGATAAAATGATCAGGGTTTGGACATTTTAGACTTTAGCTCATGTATTAGCATGTAGCGCTTTTAGCATTACCAAAATATCAGACTCTGTTTATTTATATCAGAACATGTAGATCCTGAAACCTCTTCAGAGAAACAGTTTTCCACGATAGATCAATCTGAGCGCTCCAGATGATTTATGTTTAGTCTTCCTGTTATCTGCCCAAACTTCTGCTCTCACAGCCTGAATGAACCACAGGCATCCCGGTTTCCTTTCTGTTAGCTTTTTGTCTCTACATTGCAGTTACACTAAGAAAGCTCAGGGTTGGAGGTTAGGGTTGAACCCCAGGATGAGTGTATTAAAAAAGAAAACCTTTGAATTGTCTTTAAAGTTGATCTATATGGAGACAGTTCAAAGGTTTTCTTTTTTAATACACTGAACCCAGAGTTCAGTCTGGACTCCACAGGAACACAGTTTTCCTTCACCGACCCATAGAACCATAAGATGCCGTGCTCCAGTTACTGTTAGATAACACATGATAGCAGGAAACCAAAACACCACATAAAAGAACAACACGCTGAGTCAGAAGTCCTCAGGGTTCAGCCTGATGTTACATCAGCTGACCTCCCAGGCTGTAACGCCTCCTTTTGTCATGGAGCAGCATGGGTCCAGCTGCATGCTCCTCATGTTCCTCTGAAGGTTGTTTTGACTAATTTTATAGCCTGTGTTCCTAACTTATCTATTTAATGAAGTGGTTTCATTAGATAAGAGGTTATAGTCAGGATCCTAGGGACCTTAAACATGTATCAGACCAGCTCCCATGAAGCCACCTGAGACAGTCCATGTCTTTAAACTCAGATTTAATAAAAGCCTTCAGAACCAGCAAGTTTCCAGAAACAATCCTTCTGAAATAATTTTTAGGAGAGAAAACTTAAACCGAGCTCATTCTCCTCCCTTTTCAAGCCCCTGCCTTTTTCTGACTTGTGTATTTGACGTTCCTGTGGATGTAGCAACATTAGCATTTAGCAATGGTTAGTTTAGCATACTTCCCAGTCTCTTAGACGGTAATTATACAAGCAGCAATGCTTACTTAATATTAGCACAGTGATTGTAAGGCAGGCTAATGTTAGCATAGTGATAGTAAGACAGGCTATTGTTAGCATGGTGTTAGCAAGGTAGGCTAATGTTAGCATGGTGATAGAAAGACAGGCTATTGTTAGCATGGTGATAGCAAGGTAGGCTAATGTAAGTATGGTTATAGTAAAACAGGCTAATGTAGCATGGTGATAGCAAGGTAGGCTAATGTTAGCATGGTGATAGCAAGGCAGGCTAATGTTAGCATGGTGATACAAGGCAGGCTAATGTTAGCATGGTGATAGTAAAACAGGCTCTTGTTAGCATGGTGATAGAGGCCTGTGCGGGACAGATTTTCCAGTCCCGCCTGCTTCCGCAGTGTTCAGTCACGCTCCCGCAAAGAATTATGTTTTTCAGTCGCTCTCCCCCCCGCACCTGTAATACTTTGTCCCGCCTGTAATTCCCGCATGATTCTGATGTTGGCCTACTGCTCAAGGTAATTCGTGTCATTAGTTTCAGGAATTAAACACGCTGTGCTTAGCTGAGCACATTACTGGCCAATTATACATACAGGTGCTGGTCATAAAATTAGAATATCATGAAAAAGTAGATTGATTTCAGTAATTCCATTTAAAAAGTGAAACTTGTATATTATATTCATACATTACATACAAACTCATATATTTCAGATGTTTATTTTGTTTAATTTTGATGATTACAAATGACAACAAATGAAAATCTCAAATTCATCATATCAGAAAATTAGAATATTGTGAAAAGGTTCAAAATTGATGGCCCCTGGTGCCACACTCTAATCAGCTAATTAACTCAAACCACCTGCAAAAGCCTTTAAATGGTCTTTCAACCCTGGAGAGAATTGTGAAACAAAACCCCTTCAAAAATGTGGGGGAGATTCACAAAGAGTGGACTGCAGCTGGAGTGAGTGCTTCAAGAACCACCACACACAGACGTATGAAAGACATGGGTTTCTGCTGTCGCATTCCTTGTGTCAAGCCACTCTTGAACCACAGACAGCGTCAGAAGCGTCTTGCCTGGGCTAAAGAGAAACAGGACTGGACTGCTGGTGAGTGGTCCAAAGTCATGTTCTCTGATGAAAGTAAATTTTGCATTTCCTTTGGAAATCAAGGTCCCAGAGTCTGGAGGAAAAGAAGAGAGGCACTTCATCCACGTTGCTTGAAGTCCAGTGTAAAGTTTCAACAGTCAGTGATGGTTTGGGGTGCCATGTCATCTGCTGGTGTTGGTCCATTGTGTTTTCTGAGGTCCAGGGTCAACGCAGCCACATACCAGGAAGTTTTAGAGCACTTCATGCTTCCTGCAGCTGACCAACTTTTTGGAGATGCAGATTTCATTTTCCAACAGGACTTGGCACCTGCACACAGTGCCAAAGCTACCAGTACCTGGTTGAAGGACCATGGTATCCCTGTTCTTAATTGGCCAGCAAACTCTCCTGACCTTAACCCCATAGAAAATCTATGGGGTATTGTGAAGAAGAAGATGCAATACACCAGACCCAACAATTCAGAAGAGCTAAAAGCCACTATTAGAGCAACCTGGGCTATCATAACACCTGAGCAGTGCCACAGACTGATCGACTCCATGCCACGCCGCATTGCTGCAGTAATACAGGCCAAAGGAGGCCCAACTAAATACTGAGTGCTGTACATGCTCATACTTTTCATGTTCATACTTTTCAGTTGGCCAACATTTCTATAAATCCTTTGTTTTTATTGGTCTTCAGTAATATTCTAATTTTCTGATATGATGAATTTGAGATTTTCATTTGTTGTCATTTGTAATCATCAAAATTAAACAAAATAAACATCTGAAATATATGAGTTTGTATGTAATGTATGAATATAATATACAAGTTTCACTTTTTAAATGGAATTACTGAAATCAATCTACTTTTTCATGATATTCTAATTTTATGACCAGCACCTGTAATCTTATATGCCAATTACCATCACGTTCAAGGATTAAATAAAAATATAATAAGTTATAATTAATAATTTTAAACACTGTATCATGGAGCCCCACCCAGCACATTGTGATGTATATATATGATAGACATAGATTGATAATTTATTACTTTATTTTACGTAATTGATGGACCACGGATGGCAAACCGTGGTACTCGCTGTATGTTAACGTGCTTCAGCGTACTTCAGCGTGCTCATAACTTATACAAACATACCCATAACTTATACAACGTATGCCAGCGTTTTTGCCAGATTTTTCGTACGTCAGGCAAACGCTGGTCTAAATCTTCTAAGTGTGACAGGAGCTTTATCAGAAGAAAGGAAAATACCTGGAACATCTGCAGAAGTTTTCTAGAGAGGAATGGGAAGAGATCTCCATTTGCTCCAAGACCATCCAATGTTAGATCAGGGTTCCCAAACTCAACCCAGGAGGGAATTCCTGAACCAAAGAGCTAAACTACCTTCAGGATTAAATCCGCTGTTAGATTATCTGCTCTTTTCACATAAAGAAGAAAAACTACAGCAGATATTTCTGAACCTGGAACTGATTATTTATTTTAGTTATTCATTGAAAGGCTTATGTTCAATGTAAGATTCTGCTGCTGCAGTAAACCTGCTTTTAAAGTCGTTCCCCACCAGTTCATCTGGGAGTAATTAGACGAAGATGCACAGGGTGCTGCCTCCTCTCGTTAACACGGCTGGTGTCGTTTCAGAGCACAGTGGCGATGATCCCGGCTCATGACAGTCCTCTGGCAGCGCTGGCCTTCGACGCCTCAGCCACCAAACTGGCCAGCGCCTCGGAGAGGGTGAGACGAACTAACAAACACCACGTTCTCTGAAACCTTGGTATTTACTCTGAAAGGAGGAACTCTTCTACCTCCTTTCTGATCTAAAGTTCTTGAAGTGTATTTCCACCAGAATTAGCTTTGTGAAGAGTTTCTCTGAGGGTTTAGAACTCATCATAGAAACGTATCTTTATAGAAAGGCTGTAGGAGTTAAAGGAACAGCTCTAGACTGGTTTAAATCTGATCTGACAGATTTCATTTTGTTCAAGTTAGTGATAAATCTTCCTCATCCAGGGTTACCTGTGGAGTACCACAGGAATCAGTGCTAGGACCAGTTCTCTGTACGATACAGTGCCTTGCAAAAGTATTTGACCCCTTTAAAGTTTTTGACTCCAGCTGTTTGCAGGAACAAAGGGAGAACATTTCAGCCTCTCAATGTGGAAAACTGATAGAGACAAACACCAGCAGGCCTTCAGTTTAATTCTATAGCTCCAATTCACATCATGTCATCTCAGGTCACTTTCCAGTTCACCAGATCATCCAGTCAAATTGATTCAAAGTTTTCTATCTAAGGAAAACCAGCTGATTGCATCGACTCATTGACTCTTCAGCAATCCCTCACTCTAAGCATGCTTGTAGCGACAGTGGAGAGGAAAAACTCCCTTTTAACAGGAAGAAACCTCCAGCAGAACCAGGCTCAGTGTGAGCGGCCATCTGCTGAGGCCCACTGGGGTTCAAGGAGACAGAAGCAGACATAGAAAAAGAGAAACAGGACTATACTGGAAAACAGGCCAAGCTCCAACATCTAGAAACAAAGGTGTTGATGGCGGCAGCACAGCTGATATTTCTCTCCAGGATGGAGTCACAGCCAAACAGGAACAGACCAGATGAAGCTACTATGAGAAAAAGCAGAGAGAGCAGAACGTTAGAGATTGAACTAACAGATTCTGCAGAGTGGGAGAATAGAGATAGAATGAAGCAGAATGATGAAAAAGGGGTCCCTATGTCCTCCAGCAGTCTAAGCCTATAGCAGCAGAACTATAGAGATAGATCAGGATAACCTGAGCCACTCTAACTAGAAGCTTTATCAAAAAGGAAAGTTTTAAGCCTAGCCTTAAAAGTAGACAGGGTGTCTGCCTCACGGACTAAAACTGGTAGTTGGTTCCACAGGAGAGGAGCCTGAGAACTAAAAGATCTGCCTCCCATTCTACTTTTAGAAATTCTAGGAACCACTAGTAAACCTGCAGATTGAGAGCGAAGTGCTCTGTTAGGAACATAAGGAACAATCAGATCTCTGATATCAGATGGAGCTTGGCCATTTAAGGCTTTATATGTGAGAAGGAGGATTTTAAGTTCTATTCTGGATTTAACAGGAAATAATACAATGAACTAATTAAATTACTAACAAAGGAAACAAAATCAAAGGAAAACATTTATCCAAGAGCTGTAATCCATAATGTGATCATTTATGGAGGTAAAGAACTGCTCTACATTCTCTGGTCTCCTGGTTATGAAATATAACAAAAGAGAAATTGATATGAGCAACCCTTTGATAGAAGCTGGAGAGGAGACAGAAACGCTGTTCTGTTCTGGATTGTGTGTCGTTACCCAACCTGCTGCAAGGTGAGGGTTTGAGGATTGAGTGCAGAGCAGGTTTCCCAGGATCACTGCACATCTCAGGTCTCACCCTAGGAGAGTCTTTGCCTTTTATTATGTGTCAAATGTTCGTGAAATGAGAAGCTGCTTGTTTGTCCATGAGGGGAGGACATGTCCCGACTGTCCCAGCTGTGTGGGCGCTCACTGGGCTGTTCTTACATTAGGATTAAATACTAAGTTGGTTTAATGTTTGGTGGTAACCTGAGCCTGCCTGCTCCACAGGTTACCCACCAATCGGAATCTACTTCCTGGATGCTCTATATGAATATAAAGACGTTTATTAGTACTTTAGATAGAGGAATGACTCTTTAGTGGATGTTTGCTCTGCACAGAAACCATGAACCCTAAATTTAATTCTCTGTAGAAATGTTTTAATTTCTGGATAAAATATGCTTTCTCTCATTTGTGACTGTTAACGAGTTTAAACTGTTAGAAAATGATTTTAATGGTTTTTAGAAACATCACAGTCTCTGTTTCTGCAGGGAACCGTGATCCGAGTCTTTTCCCTTCCTGAGGGCGAGCGGCTCTTTGAGTTCCGCAGAGGCATGAAGAGGTCAGTCTGTCATCCATCCATCCATCCATCCATCCATCCATCCATCATCCATCCATCATCCATCCATCCATCCATCCATCATCCATCCATCCATCCATCATCCATCATCCATCCATCATCCATCCATCCATCCATCCATCCATCCATCATCCATCATCCATCCATCATCCATCCATCCATCCATCCATCATCCATCATCCATCCATCCATCCATCCATCATCCATCCATCCATCATCCATCCATCCATCCATCCATCCATCCATCATCCATCCATCCATCCATCATCCATCATCCATCCATCCATCCATCCATCATCCATCCATCCATCATCCATCATCCATCCATCCATCCATCATCCATCCATCCATCCATCCATCATCCATCATCCATCCATCCATCATCCATCCATCCATCATCCATCCATCCATCCATCCATCCATCATCCATCCATCATTCATCCATCCATCCATCCATCCATCATTCATCCATCCATCCATCCATCCATCCATCATCCATCCATCCATCCATCCATCCATCCATCATCCATCCATCATTCATCCATCCATCCATCCATCCATCATCCATCCATCCATCCATCCATCCATCCATCATCCATCCATCCATCCATCCATCCATCCATCATTCATCCATCCATCCATCATCCATCCATCCATCCATCATCCATCCATCATTCATCCATCCATCCATCCATCCATCCATCATCCATCCATCCATCCATCCATCCATCCATCCATCCATCCATCCATCCATCCATCCATCCATCCATCCATCCATCCATCCATCCATCCATCATTCATGCTAATCAAAGCTGATGATTTATATTTCCTGGGTGGAACTATATTTTGTCGTCATGCTGACAGATGAATCATTTGTTACCCTTCATGTACAAGACTGTAAATATACCGCCCTCTCACTGCCTGATGTGTAGGAATGCTGACTCTGCAATGCTCCCACTTTAAAACAAGGTGGTAGCAGTATCATGCTGTGGGGAGGCTGTTCTCATGGAGGAGCTGCCCAGAGTGAAACAGAAAGAAAACGTTTTATAGTCAGCCAAAGACCCGACTTGCAGCGAGGTTTTTCCTCGCAGCAGACAGACAGACTGGTGAGGCTCAGTATCTATGACCCTTTCTAAGAGTTACAGACTAATTGTATGAGATAACATAGAAATATAATCATAGAACATAATAACTTTATGGTGTCCAAACACTTTATGGTGTCCAAACAACTTTATGGTGTTTAAACATTTTAAATCTTTATTGTTTTTTTATCTCTTTGAACTCATAAAACAAAGTTTGTCTTTGTGGCCGGATGCTTCGCTCAGACTTTATGACCCCTGATTCCTACTCATTTACGGTCAGATGACCCATGAGGAGCCCAGAGTCATAATCCCGCTGCGCCAGTAAACCCATAAAACAGCTTAATCAGTTACTTTCTAATGGATTATTCTTCGAGTTAACCTGCATGTTGTTTATGGCTGTGTGTGTTTCTTCAGGTACGTCAGCATCAGCTCCTTATCCTTCAGCCCTGATGGCCAATTCCTCTGTGCTTCCAGCAACACAGAGACGGTCCACATCTTTAAACTGGAACCACTGGGACCCAGGTAAGCCCAGATCAGCTTAAACTCACTTCACATTAATCCTGTTTATTCCAGTTCCAATGGATCATTTTCTATACAATCCTGCCCTGATTATGACTGACCTGCTCTATGGGTAGGAAGCCTTATCTCAGCCAACTGCTTCATGTTACATGAAGGCAGCGCCAGCAGAACCGGATGCATCACAGGCAGCTTTCTGCTGCAGTTGGCGGGTGTTCGGTCAGACCAGCATACCCACAGTCAGTACCTGTTTATCACTTTAGTTTAATATGAAAAATAAGCTTTAAACTACCTCAAAGGACGTTTATCCCTTTAGTCGTGTATAAAAAAAAACAATTGAATGACTTTTTGGTGTCTTTTGAAGCATATGGTGATCTGACCTTAAATTTTTTTTTTTGTACTTGACTAAAGGGACGCACGCCAGTTAAGGTTGTTAACCCTTTAAAGCCCAATCCAGGAATAAAACAAAACAGAAAATATTTTTTTTTGTTTGAAGTCCTTATTTGGCCTTTTAACAAAATATGTAAAAAGAAAAAGCAGAAATACATTTTTGATATTGATAATTTATTACTATGCGATAAATCAAGGTTATTTTTTGTGTAGTCTTCTACTGGCTGTTATCAGGTATATCTGATTGTGTACAATAGGATTTTGAGCAAAGTTTTTACCATTAAATTATGCAAAAGGTGTCAGACGCAAAACATTTCAGAAACCGTATGTATCAAATACAATACATTTGGCATTATAGGGTTAAACGTTTATTTTTCATACAAAACTAAAGGGATTAACACAAATCTGACATCTTGTGCATGCGTATTGACTGTGGGTACGCTGATCTGACAGAACAGCAGGTTCAGGACCTGAAACAGACCCAGAAGACCCCATGAAGGTACAGGGGTTCTGCTGGTTTTTGTGTCCATGGATCGTTTTGGCCCAATGAGCTTTGAATTGATCCGCCTTTAGGGATTTCAATTTAGCTGAGTATCTTTAGCATGTCTGAATTTATTGTCAGTTAGTTTTACCAGTGGAGGAATATTTGAATGTGGGTAAAAGTATCGGCCAAACTTTGTGGTACCAAACTAAGATTAACTGATGTAGATTACAGCCTAGATTATTACAATCTATCCTAACAATAAGCCATACATCACCAGAGAGTTAAACGATTGCATTTAGGAAACATGATAGGATGGGGTTGAAATCCGTTCAATCTCATGTTAATCTCAAATCAGTTCGAGATTAATCAGTCATAAAAGGAGGCAAGAAGGAAACACAGGATGTCATAGAACAGAATGTTGCTTCTATGGTGAAGGGTCTCATACAACATATGGAAAGGTTGCCTGGTTCTGCTGGAGGTTTCTTCCTGTTCAAAGGGAGTTTTTCCTCTCCACTGTCGCTACAAGCATGCTTAGTGTGAGGGATTGCTGAAGAGTCAATGAGTCGATGCAATCAGCTGGTTTTCCTTAGATAGAAAACTTTGAATCAATCTGACTGGATGATCTGGTGAACTGGAAAGTGACCTGAGATGACATGATGTGAATTGGAGCTATAGAAATAAACTGAATAGAACTGAATAGAAAGAGCCTCATGAAAAATGAGGAGCTGAATAAAGCAAATAAACGTAATGATTGTTTTTTCTCAGGTTTGATACACAGAATTATTCCTTGGAATGCAATAATGTTCCCTGTTAAAGGTTAGTTATTGATCCCCTCAGTATCCGGTCACTTTCCAGTCATAAGAAGAAATCTGCATCTTTTCTCCTAAAGGGCTTTGCTGCAGAGCTGACTCGAGCATGGTGCTTCAGAGGTCAGCAGATTCCCATCTGGTTCCTGCCCTCTGGAAAGAAATCTACCATTATTCCGATATTGGGGAGTGTTCGCCTAGGTCAGAGGTCACGGGTTAGCGGACCAGGGTCCGGATCCGGACCCACCTGCTGGCTAATCCGGACCCAAACTGATTTAAAACATTTATAAATAACCACATGTTTTCTGACGGCAGTGTCTAACTTCACTTGCTCCTCTTCTCCTGTTAATACGGTAAAGCCCTGGGGAGCGTCCGGCTCCAGGCTGCACGTGATCCAAATGAGCCAATGAGCTGTCAGTCTGGGTTGCTGCTGCTGCTACTTTTAGACACAGCAGGCAAACCTGTGGCAAGCCGGGCGATGGGAAAGAAGGAGAAGACCATGAGAAAAAGAGAGCAGCTGGAAGAACTGCGGTGAACTGGTGAAAGAAAAGTGAAATGGCGTGCTCAAAGATGACCCTGCACATTTAGAGGATGTTTGGCTCAACCTGCTGCTGTGAAGCAGGATTCTCCACCATGAACAGAATCAACAATAAATCTGGATCCAGGCTCAAAATGAGCTCCTTGATATGTGCTTGAGAATGGCTTAGTCTCCGGTTAAACCCAGGTTTAAAGCCTTGCAGGGCAGCCTAAAGCCCACTGCCAACATTATGACAGAAAAAAGAAAGAAAATAACAAACCATCAGTTCAGGGGTTTGAGAAAATATGGGAATCAGGAAATTGTCTTTATACCAAACTGAACGATTGTTGTTCTCTACTTCAAAAAACACTTTAGATTTTATATATATATATATATATATATATATATATATATATATATATATATATATATATATATATTGTTTATTTAAATTCTCTTTAAAGCTACATATTATAATTAAAAAATGTCTTTACTGGTTGATGATTTTCTTTCTTCGGACCCCAATGATTTGTAATTGGTGACCCCTGACCTATTGGTTAGAGCAGCGCTCTGTGATCTGAGAAGCTAACCGGTTCGATCCCAGCAGGCTGCCACTCTGGGTCCCTGAGCAAGACCCTTAACCCCACACTGCTCCCCGGGTGCCACACAATGGCAGCCCACTGCTCCCCAAGGGGAGGGGTTAAATGCAGAGAGGGAATTTGACCATTTTGGGATAAATAAAGGGATTCCCATTCCGAAGAAACCCTGTCATATAGAAAACGATTATAGACTGCTGCCTCTAACAATTTCAATACTGAAATCTGAAGTCGAACCCAAACTGGATCTAGTGCAGTTTGCTTCTAGGCGGGGGGGGGGAGCATTCAGACCAAGCTGTTGGTAGCATCAGGCAGCCGGCTGTTCAGCAGCTGGAGGCTCCTATAAACGCCTTCAGTTCATTGATCTTAGTTCTGCTTTTGACTCATTACAGCCTCATTTGCTGTTACAGCAAATGACTCAGATAAATGTTGATCTTTTTATTATTCAGTGGTTTTATTCTTTTTTAACAAATAGAACTCAAACTGTCAGGATTAATGACTGTCTGAACATTCTCCAGTGCAGAGGAGGAGGCGGCTACATGGACCGCCTACATGGGGAAGATGTTCTCAGCCGCCAGCAGCTACCTCCCCGGCCCGGTGTCCGGCATGATGAGCCAGGACCGGGCGTTCGCCACCGTCCACCTCGTCTCATCCGGTCAGAGGAACGTCTGCACCCTGGTCACGTGAGCTCCTCTCTCTTCCTTCCAACCCAGAGCAGAAAGCTTAGACTCTGTGGTGTTAAAGGAACTGCAGCAGTTTAAGGGGAGGAAACCCAAAGCCTACAACAGATTGGAGCAGTGAACGTCTCCCAGACCAAGGTTCCTCCTTCCACTGCCGTGTTTCAGCGTCTGGTGGAGACAGAATAAAAACATCCTCTATTTCACTTTAAGCTCCAACCAGGGATCGGATCCTAGCTCTGTTTATAAAACATCTAAAAGATACAGCATCTAGCAGCTAGCGTTGCTGTGGTTGGTAGCTAGCATCTGTCTCTGTGCGTAGAAACACTCTGAGATCTCAGGTTTTAAATGACCAAACTTCTAAGGAACGGCGAGCTCTTTGTGGCAGAGCCGACATGAAGATTACGTTTGGCCTTAAATCCAGCATGGAGGTCATCAGGTGATGCTTCCTGCAGAAGGTGACCTTGGAACATTGAGGCGCTGCTTGATCGTGGGATTTAAGATGCATTGTGGTTCCAGTAGATGAAGAAATGTTGATGTTTCAGGATCCAGAAGCTGCTGCGGCTGCTGGTGGCCACAGCTGACGGCCAACTGTTCATCTACAACGTGAATCCGCAGGAAGGAGGCGAGTGTCAGCTGGCCTACCAGCACAGGTGAGGCTGACCCTACACCTGAATGGAGGCCACGCCCACATGCTAGACTGCTTCCTTTAGCGTCCCTCTTTGTTTCCCGCTTTAGGCTCCTTGGTGTTGAGGAGAGAGGAACGGAGTCAGAGGGAGGGCGGCCCACGCAGGAAATGCTCTCCTCTCCGTCTTACGCTCAAACCGCTGCCTTACCCTCCCCCGCCTGTGCTCCTGCCACCCTCACAGGTGAGGAGGAACCAGCAGGTTCTGTTCAGTCTAGCAGAACCTGGGCTCTTTAGAAATGAAATGTTGTGCTCCTTTGAACAGGTTTTGGAAACAGCCTTAAAAATCGCCCCATCCTTGGAAGTCCTTGAATGTTTCCCTGAGGTTTAGAACCTTAAGGCGGCCTTCTCTTTTGTTTATCCCTGGATTCCTGTTTGCTGTATGTTGCTAAAGTCTCCACTAGCTTCTGATGGTCGAACCGGTGAACCTCCATCACTCTGAATAAAGCCTCTTTCCCGCTGAAATTAACGCGTTATTTTTCAAACATGGTCGACCCAACCAACAATCAGCCTTCGGCTCCCTTCCCACTGGCATATAAAGCTGGTCTGACCCTCGCTGCGTGTGACACCATCACCCTGGGTTAATGTTGATGATGTCACCAGTATGACAGAAATGAGGAAAGTAAACAATGGAGAGCAGCATGGAACCGACTGGCGCGGCGTGTTGACGTCCGTACGTTGCGTTCAATGGCATCACGTAATTTAGCTAGTCACATTAGCTCTGGCGTTCCCCCAGCATGCCGATCAGAGCCCAGGTGATTTTAACGCAGGTCGCATGCCGAGTCGTTTGACCCGGGTAGACACGCGTCAGTGAGCTGTTCCCACTGCCACGAAAAGACCATTGCTCCCAGTTTAAACTGTTTTTTTGGCCAATGGGAAAGGGGTAGGAGAAACGCTCCAGATGGCTTTGCTGAATCCAGACGTCATTATAGGACAGAAAATCACGAGGATGAATGCGATCACATTAGGACTGCAGCCTTCAGGAAGAGATTTACAAAAACCAAAGTTCTCCAGATGTAGCTACAATCTGATCTGGAGGTGAGAACATCAGCCTGAGTCACAGAGAGGACATAAAGGATTGATGTTCAACTGTGAGGTGGGCCTGTTAGCAAAGGATTGTGGGAAATGGCTCATAACAACAATTAGGGATCGTCACTGCCAGCTCTGATCATGGAGACATCTGATGGACTCCAGCTCTGATCATGGAGATATCTGATGGACTCCAGCTCTGATCATGGAGATATCTGATGGACTCCAGCTCTGATCATGGAGACATCTGATGGACTCCAGCTCTGAATTAAGAGTCTTTACAGATTTGGACTGAGACCAAAACGAAAACTAAAACCATCTGAGAATCTGAAAACTGAACAGATGTTCTTCATGCAGTCATGGTGGAGCTGGAGCCGTTTTACAGAGAGGATGGTTCTACAGTGGAACATTACACCACCAGGTTCTTCTCTCCGAGGGGCCTGAGGACATGAGGTCTATTGCCGTCTGATGGTTTGAATCTGGTTCTCAGGTTTTGATGAACACCTGCAGGGCTCAGGGAGCTCCGCTCCACGTCCAACCCTCCGTTCTGTGAGCCCACTGGCCGTCAGAAGCCTTCATCAACATCCGGAGGGGCAGAAAGCTCTGGCCTAATGTTGCTCTGTTTGCTCCAACCTCCAGGTTACTCTGAAGATGGTGGGGCCAGAAAGGGAGAGGTGATCCCTGAGCATGAGTTTGCTGCAGGGCCTGTGTGTCTGGATGACGAGAACGAGTTCCCTCCAGTGAGCCGAAGATCCTGATACCAGCTGGATACCAGTAAGTAACATCAGAGATGTGTGCAATCTGGTTTCCTGGGCAGAGCGTGGAAGTCGTAGAGAGGACTTCCTGCTTCTGCAGCATCCAAGGAGCATTCAGGTCTGAGGGTAGCTTTCATTCTAGGAACAAAGAAATATTTAGCGCATGACCCGACATTGGACACAACCTTAGAAAAAAACAAACAGGATTAAATTAAACACCCGATCAGTCATCGTCCTTCTAGGTTCCTCTGAACATGTTTAAGTCACAAGACCATGCAGATGACGTAGGAACCACTGCAGGAACCCCTGTAGGAAACATTGAAGGAACCACTGCAGGAACAACTGAAGGAACCGCTGTAGGAACCACTGCAGGAACAACTGCAGGAACCATTGAAGGAACAACTGCAGGAACCACTGCAGGAACCACTGTAGGAAACATTGAAGGAACCACTGCAGGAACAACTGCAGGAACCATTGAAGGAACCACTGCAGGAACAACTGAAGGAACCACTGTAGGAACCACTGCAGGAACAACTGCAGGAACCATTGAAGGAACAACTGCAGGAACCACTGCAGGAACCACTGTAGGAAACATTGAAGGAACCACTGCAGGAACAACTGAAGGAACCACTGTAGGAACCACTGCAGGAACAACTGCAGGAACCATTGAAGGAACAACTGCAGGAACCACTGCAGGAACCACTGTAGGAAACATTGAAGGAATCACTGCAGGAACAACTGCAGGAACCATTGAAGGAACAACTGCAGGAACCACTGCAGGAACCACTGTAGGAAACATTGATGGAACCACTGCAGGAACAACTGAAGGAACCACTGTAGGAACCACTGCAGGAACCACTGCAGGAACAACTGCAGGAACCACTGTAGGAACCACTGCAGGAACAACTGCAGGAACCATTGAAGGAACAACTGCAGGAACCACTGCAGGAACCACTGTAGGAAACATTGAAGGAACCACTGCAGGAACAACTGCAGGAACCATTGAAGGAACAACTGCAGGAACCACTGCAGGAACCACTGTAGGAAACATTGATGGAACCACTGCAGGAACAACTGAAGGAACCACTGTAGGAACCACTGCAGGAACAACTGCAGGAACCATTGAAGGAACAACTGCAGGAACCACTGCAGGAACCCCTGTAGGAAACATTGAAGGAACCACTGCAGGAACAACTGAAGGAACCACTGTAGGAACCACTGCAGGAACAACTGCAGGAACCATTGAAGGAACAACTGCAGGAACCACTGCAGGAACCACTGTAGGAAACATTGAAGGAACCACTGCAGGAACAACTGCAGGAACCACTGTAGGAACCACTGCAGGAACAACTGCAGGAACCATTGAAGGAACAACTGCAGGAACCACTGCAGGAACCACTGTAGGAAACATTGAAGGAACCACTGCAGGAACAACTGCAGGAACCATTGAAGGAACAACTGCAGGAACCACTGCAGGAACCACTGTAGGAAACATTGAAGGAACCACTGCAGGAACAACTGAAGGAACCACTGTAGGAACCACTGCAGGAACAACTGCAGGAACCATTGAAGGAACAACTGCAGGAACCACTGCAGGAACCACTGTAGGAAACATTGAAGGAACCACTGCAGGAACAACTGCAGGAACCATTGAAGGAACAACTGCAGGAACCACTGCAGGAACCACTGTAGGAAACATTGATGGAACCACTGCAGGAACAACTGAAGGAACCACTGTAGGAACCACTGCAGGAACAACTGCAGGAACCATTGAAGGAACAACTGCAGGAACCACTGCAGGAACCACTGTAGGAAACATTGAAGGAACCACTGCAGGAACAACTGAAGGAACCACTGTAGGAACCACTGCAGGAACAACTGCAGGAACCATTGAAGGAACAACTGCAGGAACCACTGCAGGAACCACTGTAGGAAACATTGAAGGAACCACTGCAGGAACAACTGAAGGAACCACTGTAGGAAACATTGAAGGAACAACTGCAGGAACCATTGAAGGAACAACTGCAGGAACCATTGAAGGAACAACTGCAGGAACCACTGCAGGAACCACTGTAGGAAACATTGAAGGAACCACTGCAGGAACAACTGAAGGAACCACTGTAGGAACCACTGCAGGAACAACTGCAGGAACCATTGAAGGAACAACTGCAGGAACCACTGCAGGAACCACTGTAGGAAACATTGAAGGAACCACTGCAGGAACAACTGAAGGAACCACTGTAGGAAACATTGAAGGAACAACTGCAGGAACCATTGAAGGAACAACTGCAGGAACCATTGAAGGAACAACTGCAGGAACCACTGCAGGAACCACTGTAGGAAACATTGAAGGAACCACTGCAGGAACAACTGAAGGAACCACTGCAGGAACCACTGCAGGAACAACTGCAGGAACCATTGAAGGAACAACTGCAGGAACCACTGCAGGAACCACTGTAGGAAACATTGAAGGAACCACTGCAGGAACAACTGCAGGAACCATTGAAGGAACAACTGCAGGAACCACTGCAGGAACCACTGTAGGAAACATTGAAGGAACCACTGCAGGAACAACTGCAGGAACCATTGAAGGAACCACTGCAGGAACAACTGAAGGAACCACTGTAGGAACCACTGCAGGAACAACTGCAGGAACCATTGAAGGAACAACTGCAGGAACCACTGCAGGAACCACTGTAGGAAACATTGAAGGAACCACTGCAGGAACAACTGAAGGAACCACTGTAGGAACCACTGCAGGAACAACTGCAGGAACCATTAAAGGAACAACTGCAGGAACCACTGCAGGAACCACTGTAGGAAACATTGAAGGAACCACTGCAGGAACAACTGCAGGAACCATTGAAGGAACAACTGCAGGAACCACTGCAGGAACCACTGTAGGAAACATTGATGGAACCACTGCAGGAACAACTGAAGGAACCACTGTAGGAACCACTGCAGGAACCACTGCAGGAACAACTGCAGGAACCACTGTAGGAACCACTGCAGGAACAACTGCAGGAACCATTGAAGGAACAACTGCAGGAACCACTGCAGGAACCACTGTAGGAAACATTGAAGGAACCACTGCAGGAACAACTGCAGGAACCATTGAAGGAACAACTGCAGGAACCACTGCAGGAACCACTGTAGGAAACATTGATGGAACCACTGCAGGAACAACTGAAGGAACCACTGTAGGAACCACTGCAGGAACAACTGCAGGAACCATTGAAGGAACAACTGCAGGAACCACTGCAGGAACCCCTGTAGGAAACATTGAAGGAACCACTGCAGGAACAACTGAAGGAACCACTGTAGGAACCACTGCAGGAACAACTGCAGGAACCATTGAAGGAACAACTGCAGGAACCACTGCAGGAACCACTGTAGGAAACATTGAAGGAACCACTGCAGGAACAACTGCAGGAACCACTGTAGGAACCACTGCAGGAACAACTGCAGGAACCATTGAAGGAACAACTGCAGGAACCACTGCAGGAACCACTGTAGGAAACATTGAAGGAACCACTGCAGGAACAACTGCAGGAACCATTGAAGGAACAACTGCAGGAACCACTGCAGGAACCACTGTAGGAAACATTGAAGGAACCACTGCAGGAACAACTGAAGGAACCACTGTAGGAACCACTGCAGGAACAACTGCAGGAACCATTGAAGGAACAACTGCAGGAACCACTGCAGGAACCACTGTAGGAAACATTGAAGGAACCACTGCAGGAACAACTGCAGGAACCATTGAAGGAACAACTGCAGGAACCACTGCAGGAACCACTGTAGGAAACATTGAAGGAACCACTGCAGGAACAACTGAAGGAACCACTGTAGGAACCACTGCAGGAACAACTGCAGGAACCCATTGAAGGAACAACTGCAGGAACCACCTGCAGGAACCACTGTAGGAAACATTGAAGGAACCACTGACAGGAACAACTGAAGGAACCACTGTAGGAACCACTGCAAGGAACAACTGCAGGAAACCATTGAAGGAACAACTGCAGGAACCACTGCAGGAACCACTGTAGGAAACATTGAAGGAACCACTGCAGGAACAACTGAAGGAACCACTGTAGGAAACATTGAAGGAACAACTGCAGGAACCATTGAAGGAACAACTGCAGGAACCATATGAAGGAACCACTGACAGGAACCATCTGCAGGAACACTGCTAGAAACATTGAAGGAACCACTGCAGGAACAACTGAAGGAACCACTGCAGGAACCACTTGCAGGATACAACTGCAGGAACCATTGAAGGAACCACTGCAGGAACCACTGCAGGAACCACTGTAGGAAACCATTGAAGGAACCACTGCAGGAACCAACTGAAGGAACCACTGTAGGAACACTGCAGGAACCAACTGCAGGAAACCATCTGAAGGAACAACTGAGGAACCACTGCAGGAACCACTGTAGGAAACATTGAAGGAACCACTGCAGGAACAACTGCAGGAACCATTGAAGGAACAACTGCAGGAACCACTGCAGGAATCACTGTAGGAAACATTGAAGGAACCACTGCAGGAACAACTGAAGGAACCACTACATGAACCACTGCAGGAACAACTGCAGGAACCATTGAAGGAACAACTGCAGGAACCACTGCAGGAACCACTGTAGGAAACATTGAAGGAACCACTGCAGGAACAACTGAAGGAACCACTGTAGGAACCACTGCAGGAACAACTGCAGGAACCATTGAAGGAACAACTGCAGGAACCACTGCAGGAACCACTGTAGGAAACATTGAAGGAACCACTGCAGGAACAACTGAAGGAACCACTGTAGGAACCACTGCAGGAACAACTGCAGGAACCATTGAAGGAACAACTGCAGGAACCACTGCAGGAACCACTGTAGGAAACATTGAAGGAACAACTGCAGGAACCATTGAAGGAACAACTGCAGGAACCACTGCAGGAACCACTGTAGGAAACATTGAAGGAACCACTGCAGGAACAACTGAAGGAACCACTGTAGGAACCACTGCAGGAACAACTGCAGGAACCATTGAAGGAACAACTGCAGGAACCACTGCAGGAACCACTGTAGGAAACATTGAAGGAACAACTGCAGGAACCACTGCATGAACCACTGTAGGAAACATTGAAGGAACCACTGCAGGAACAACTGAAGGAACCACTGTAGGAAAGATTGAAGGAACAACTGCAGGAACCATTGAAGGAACAACTGTAGAAACCATTGAAGGAACAACTGCAGGAACCACTGCAGGAACCACTGTAGGAAACATTGAAGGAACCACTGCAGGAACAACTGAAGGAACCACTGCAGGAACCACTGCAGGAACAACTGCAGGAACCATTGAAGGAACAACTGCAGGAACCACTGCAGGAACCACTGTAGGAAACATTGAAGGAACCACTGCAGGAACAACTGAAGGAACCACTGTAGGAACCACTGCAGGAACAACTGCAGGAACCATTGAAGGAACAACTGCAGGAACCACTGCAGGAACCACTGTAGGAAACATTGAAGGAACAACTGCAGGAACCATTGAAGGAACAACTGCAGGAACCACTGCAGGAACCACTGTAGGAAACATTGAAGGAACCACTGCAGGAACAACTGAAGGAACCACTGTAGGAACCACTGCAGGAACAACTGCAGGAACCATTGAAGGAACAACTGCAGGAACCACTGCAGGAACCACTGTAGGAAACATTGAAGGAACCACTGCAGGAACAACTACAGGAACCATTGAAGGAACAACTGCAGGAACCACTGTAGGAACCACTGTAGGAACCACTGCAGGAAACATTGAAGGAACCACTGCAGGAAACATTGAAGGAACCACTGCAGGAAACATTGAAGGAACAACTGCAGGAACCACTGTAGGAACCACTGCAGGAACCACAGAAAGGAACCACTGTAGGAAACATTGAAGGAACAACTGCAGGAACCACTGCATGAACCACTGTAGGAAACATTGAAGGAACCACTGCAGGAAACATTGAAGGAACAACTGCAGGAACCACTGTAGGAACCACTGCAGGAACCACAGAAAGGAACCACTGTAGGAAACATTGAAGGAACAACTGCAGGAACCACTGCATGAACCACTGTAGGAAACATTGAAGGAACCACTGCAGGAAACATTGAAGGAACAACTGCAGGAACTACTGTAGGAACCACTGCAGGAACCACTGCAGGAACCACTGTAGGAAACATTGAAGGAACCATTGTAGGCTCTAGAAGGAAAGCTTAAACACTCTGCAGCTTCTCTCCTCTGCATTTGTTCCATCTTAGAGCAGTCAGGGTGGGACTGGGCTAATAAGATCCCGACTAAAATAAAACCAAATTCTGGATCTCTGTAGTTCTGGTTCCCAGTCAAAGTTTCATTCACTCATCCCTCCTTAAAGGGTCATAGTGATGTGATTTTCCTCAAAAAGATCCTGATCAGATCAGGTTAGAGACTCCGACCATCCAACCTCGTGGTATTTACATCCTCCTTCAGCCTAAACAGAATTAGAGGAGCAGACATAATGATGATGGTTTCTATGGAGAACCGCTGTTTACTTCAGTTTATTGAGAGAGTAGAGACCAAGGCTGTTGCTGGGATGAGTGTTGAAATGGACGTTTGCTGACATCCATCCACTCTGCAGCACATCTGGATGCCTCCTCTGTTCCCAGCGCTGCACAGCGGCCTTTAGACTGCATGGCTTTTCCCCGTGTTCCTAATATTTTGGCTGACTCTAGGGGGCGCTCATGCTGCAAGCTACCAACACCACCTAAGACGTAGAAGTAGAAAACACAGCTGTGTCATCGAATGGTGACATAAATGTATTTATTTTCTACAGCCTGTAGATCATGGTGACGTTTATCTCCAGATGTTGATCTTTGTGAATCAGGCCAGGAGGTTCTGTCGTTCCATGTTTTCCCGCTCTGAGCGGTCTGCATAGCTGCAACCTTTAATGGCTCTGTGATGCACCTGGTGGACACGTCAAACATAACCAGGCTTTAGCACCGTCAATCACTTCCTGGTTCACCCATACCGCACATGCTCAGTGTCACACCGCTGGTCTCCCTGAGTACAAAACATAGAGAGGAAAACAAGAAGAAAAGGGACAAAACCTAGAACAGATAATGGATGTCTATTCTATTAACATTTCTCTATCTGTAGAATGGGGCTGTTTTATGTGTTGTCTTCTCCATTCAGAGGCCCCCTGCCTGTCTTTGCCTAGGGCCCAAAATTTCCTAAATTCATGCCTGGACTGACTGGACACCTAGTTTGAGAATAATCAATTATACCGCTTTTAAAGATGACAAATGCTAAGATCTCACAAGGAAATCCTTTTTTCTCACGTTGAAGCTCATAGAACGCCTGGCCGCAGAGCAAACCCACTAGTTCATAAGAAAATGATCAACCATGTTGTGAGTGGCAAGGTTTGCTCCGCCCCCAATGTCTGCTTTGAATGAAGATAAAGATTTCTCTCCTGCAATGTGTATGTATGTGTATATATGTTAAGATGTGCATATGTATGTATATTTATATGTGTATGTATGTATAAAATAAAAATTAAAAAAGTAATAATTTTGAATACATAAATAAATAAAGCAAGTAAAATCCAACAATCTGTGTTTTATTTGGCTAAATTATCATGTATTTTTTTTGTTAGAATTGTGTTGGGTTCTTTGAATTTATAATTTTCTTCACTGTGTGTGTGTGTGTGTGGGGGGGGGGGGTGTAAAGCTATATATAATGTGACAAATAGTGAAAACTAACAATGTTGATGTGTGTTGATAGATGGGACGGCTGGCGGCGAGTCTGCAGACGAGCCAAACATTTGATTTACTGCAACCAGCGAGGAAAAGACTCGGCGGTCGCCCGGTGAGGATCACCAGCAGTCCGGGTCGTCGGCGCTGATCCTGGTTGCTGATGGTTTCATGCAGAAGCTGGACCTGAGGAGGAACATCTGCTTGGTTGGAACCAACATGGAGGAGCTGCATGCTGGCTTGGAAATATAACCACAACTTCATTGTTAGCTGTCAGATATACAGACGACATGCATTACTGTAGCAGATTTAGTTTTTTCTCAACTTTTATATATTGTTTTTATTATAAATGTTCTTTTATCTTGAGTTTATACCTCCTGGAGGAATTCAGAAGGTAGAGAAGTACTGTATGTTTCTTTGTGCCTCATTTTTGGTCAAAGGAAAACATTTAATTTACTAAATGCACAAAATTAAACCAGAAACTAGATAATAAACTTACAGAAGAAGACTGAAACTATGCAAAATGAAATCCTTGTCCTGTTTTATGTTCCGTGCATTTATTTACTGGCGACGTTCCTGCATGATGTTTCCAGCCTTTTCCTTCATGCATGGAGTTGGAAGGTCGGTATTCAGGCTTTTCTTTATTTCAATACGGCGAAGCACCAGAGGACTCCAGTGACTCTCTGAGAACCTTAACTGGTTGAACTGGTGTGAAATCATCTAAACAGGGTCAGAAATATTCATGAAATATGATGATTCCAGGAACCACTGTAGGAAACTAATGCCCCCCTTTCAGAGACATAGACAGGTATGGGGCATTGGAGGCTAACAATGAAGCCAAACGACCCCCATTCCAAAGGGGGGGACCCGTTCATCCGTTTCTATTTGCATGTTTTCTAAACTAAAACCAGGCTTTGTTGGGCTGCTGGATAAAACCTGGAACTAAACGCTATTTCTGACATTTTGGATTGAAAAAGCTTCCTGGATGGAAGAGAAACTGAGAATTATCCCCAGCATGTGACGTGAAGAAGCTCTCCAGGTTATCAAGTAGGAAGAAAACCCGTCGTATTTCCATCACTGTTCAGATTATCTTGGTCAGTAGGTCCTCCAGCATCACTGCCCTGAATGTTCTAGATGTTTCTCAGCTTCATCACACCTGGTCCAGGTGACTGTAGTTCAGCAAAGCCTGTTAATCTGAGGGGTGGGAAAGCAGGGAAGCATCTGAATCATACAGGGCAGAGAAAACACTGATCTAGATAGAACAACCGGAAGCTCTCAGAGAATCCGCGGCCTTGGATCCAGTTTTCCTCAAACAGAACCAGCGAGGCACCGCGCTCAGGGTCAGCCCAGATCTGCAGCTGTGGGGCGGAGCCACCAGCAGCAGGAAGTGTCCTGTTGATAGAAGAAGTTCCATTCACACAGCTAAGAGCTCTATCCCACGTTTCTCCTCAAATGACCGTCCTTAATTCTTCTTCCCATTTTGTCTTGATGTCGTTTGTTGATGAATGACAAATTGAGTTAAATAAATCTGAGAGTTGACCCTTTGAAGTTATGGTGATCTTTAGTATAACATCCAGGTTTCAGTGTCATTGAGGAAACGATGGGTTATACGTTTGAATAAAGTGGCAGATTTGAAGATATGAGAAAAAACTAGAGTTAGGAATAGAGGATTAGTTTGCTTTGATGGATTTAACACCAGGTTTAACCTTTGATTAATAAGAGCTGAAGCTGAAGCATTTGTGACGTGTTCTATCTGAATTAACTTTGACCAGTCTTTGTTATCTTCAGTGGGGCAAAGTGTCGAGCAAACCTTTAATCGCTGCTGCATTAAATCTGTTTTCTTGGCTCTGGCTGAATGTTAGGAGCATAAAAGCTGTGACCCCCCCCCCCCCCCCCCCCTCAGCACCGTCCAGGAACGAGCCCCAGCGGAGCGGCTCTGACCTGCTCAGGCCGGGCTGCTGTGTTTACAGCGCCTGCATGGTGCAGGGCGTGGCCTCAGTGGATGGCAGACCCCCCCCCCCCCCCCCCCCTCCCCCCCTGTCGTTACAGCAAGGCCAGACTGAGCGCTTTGATTATTTAACAGATCCAACCTGCTGTGCTGTGACTTCTCTTATCCAACATCTGTGTCTCACTCTAAAGTCCAGCCCTTTTATGGCGTCCGTGTTCCTGGCTTCAGCTACAAGGTCATGGGAGATCCTGTGATGCTTGCGCTCAGTGTGTTCCACAGGGATGAAGCTCCTCAGCGGGGCCCAGATCTGGGATCTGATGTTGCCTCAAACCAGTGAGCTGCTGGGATAAAAACTAAACAAAGCAAAGAGAAAACCTCCTCGGTTTAATCAGAAGGAGAGGAGAGAGAAACCTGACTGTTTTCCTCTTTGTTTGGACAGGGTCGCCTCATGGGGGGGGGCCCCTGAAAGTCACCTCTGAGCAGGACGCTGTTTGGTTTGGGCCGGACTTCCAGACCCAGCTGGGCAGAAGGAGAAACCTGCCCTGACCGGCTCATCCCCAAACCAAACTCCGTCAGGGAGACTGGAGCTAAATAAGGTGCAAATGTTGACTTTAAGACAAGAAAACTGAAATTAACAGGGAAAACGCCTCAGTTTGCATCCTTCAGGAGCCGCTATGAGCTCACTGACAGATTGACTACCGGCTTACATAAGACCTTTAATCAAACACCATCGCCTCCTTGGACTTCGGACGTGTGCCATGTGCATTTTAGTTACGCTGTCTTAAAAGGAAACATCCTTTGAAAGATAAAAGAGACGCCATTGTAGCTGCGTCTGTCCATCTATCAAACATTTCATAGAGATCTGATTGTATCACTGCATAAAACCGGGAAAATACTCTAAAGTCTAGGAATTAAGTTCAGTTTGCAGCATCTACAGACCAACATTCCTAAGCTAAGGAGCTACAGCAGTGGTGGTGTGGCCTTTGCAGAATTTGGGTCAGGATCCGGCCCAGCCTGCTCTTAGACACACCCCTGCTCTGATTCAGAGGCTATATGAGGACAGGAACCTGCGAGGATCAGCCACAGAGGGCTGAGGGGCCATCGCAGGGCTGAGGGGCCATCACGGGTCTGAAGGGCCATCGCGGGTCTGAGGGGCCATCACGGGTCTGAGGGGCCATCGCGGGTCTGAGGGGCCATCGCGGGTCTGAGGGGCCATCACAGCTGAGAGAAAGGTGAGGCAGCAGCATGTATTAGATGGATCAGATGGGAGGCTGCACTCAGACATCTATAAACAGATGCTGCACCTTTTATTTTATTTAAATAAAAGGTGCAGCATTTATAAATCCTTAATGTAAGAACATGTTTAATATTTTAGAGGAGCCTGAGTGGCCTGCTCTGAGCTGCAGCAGGAAGATGATTCACTGTTTGCCTCAGAAACCTCCTCCTGGTGAAGGCCAGAGGAAATCTTTCATTTATTTTATAGTCTTTTTAAATCATTAGTGTGAAGCAGTAAAATCCAGGTATTTCCTGTTTTCAGGTCGATTAGAACAAATTAAACATTTTAAATTATTTTAAACTTTACTCCCTGGTTGAATAGTTTTTATAAAAATTATTTTTTTATATTAAATCCTAACTATCAGGAGCAGGAGGAGAAGGAAGCTGTTTCAAACCGGAGGAAACCTGTTCCTGCCGCCGCGCGCCCCGCCGCTATGCGCAACGCGCCTGTCGCGCGCGCCCCCCGCCAGCTTTCTAGTTTGATGTAAAATCTATTAGCTGAAGCTCTATGTTCTATAGGTAAGCGCCTCTGTTTTTATTCTCTGTTTCATTTTATTATTATTTCTGAAGTGGCGGCGGCGCGCGCGTCACCTTCAGAAAGGTTTGCGCGCGTGAGCGAGATGAGACAAAGCGGGCGAAGAGCTGCGCGTTCATGACGCCGGGAAACCGCGCGCCCGCGTTTGAAATACCGGCTTGAGCCGGAAAAGAGCTGCTGGAGCCGGCAGGAGTAGAGGAGAGGATGCTGCCGGTGCTGCTGCTGCTGCCGGGGAGCCGCGCCGCCGCACCGGGACACAGGTTCAGCCTCTCCGTCACTAAATAGACGTTAGAAAAACAAAAAGTTTTTTAGCTGCTCGTCTCTAAAAAGCGGGAAACCAGAATCCTGACATGAGAAACGATTAAAAGAAGCAGGAAGCAGAAACCATCCGCCGGTGAGTCTGGACGCGGCTCCTTTAAATCTAACTTTATTTCACTAAACCTTAGATTTATTATCTGAATATTTAACGCTTTCATGCGGTCAGTTTATTTTCTTTTGAAAGTTCACCGGGCAGTTTAAACTTGGTGACATAATGCAGATGAAGAGCTGAGCTAAGTAGCTTTAGCATCATCATCATCACCCCCCTGCAGGGCGGACAGGCTGACCCCCCCCCCAAAAAAAAAGCTTGAGGAGAAAAAAGCTGCGTGAAGCTGACACCCCACCCACGTCAAAAAACTCTGCAAATAGACTGAATGGTTAGTGCAACGTTAGTGCAGATTTGTGCAGAAAAAAATATCGTTTGTGCTACTTTTGTTTAAGAGATATTAAAGATTATTTTTTAGGTCATCCAGAGGTCACCATCCCCCCATTAAACTCCAATTTGAACCAAAGTGGTCTCGTTTTTTAGTGCTTCGTTTGTGCTGATTTGTGCAGTTAAAACGGTCATTTGTGCTATTTTACTTTTAAAGATATAATCATTTTAATTTTTGGCTGATGACGTCACCATCCCCCCATCAAGCTCCGATTTGATCCAAAGTGGTCTCATTTTTTAGTGCTTCGTTTGTGCTGATTTGTGCAGTTAAAACAAACATTTGTGCTGCTTTACTTTTTAAGATATAATTATTTTAATTTTTTTGGCTGATGACATCACCATCCCCCCATCAAGCTCCGATTTGATCCAAAGTGGTCTCATTTTTTAGTGCTTCGTTTGTGCTGATTTGTGCAGTTAAAACGGTCATTTGTGCTGCTTTACTTTTTAAGATATAATTATTTTAATTTTTTTGGCTGATGACATCACCATCCCCCCATCAAGCTCCGATTTGATCCAAAGTGGTCTCATTTTTTAGTGCTTCGTTTGTGCTGATTTGTGCAGTTAAAACGGTCATTTGTGCTGCTTTACTTTTTAAGATATAATTATTTTAATTTTTTTGGCTGATGACATCACCATCCCCCCATCAAGCTCCGATTTGATCCAAAGTGGTCTCATTTTTTAGTGCTTCGTTTGTGCTGATTTGTGCAGTTAAAACGGTCATTTGTGCTGCTTTACTTTTTAAGATATAATTATTTTAATTTTTTTGGCTGATGACATCACCATCCCCCCATCAAGCTCCGATTTGATCCAAAGTGGTCTCATTTTTTAGTGCTTCGTTTGTGCTGATTTGTGCAGTTAAAACCGACATTTGTGCTGCTTTACTTTTTAAGATATAATCATTTTAATTTTTTTGGCTGACATCACCATCCCCCCATCAAGCTCCGATTTGATCCAAAGTGGTCTCATTTTTTAGTGCTTCGTTTGTGCTGATTTGTGCAGTTAAAACCGACATTTGTGCTGCTTTACTTTTTAAGATATAATCATTTTAATTTTTTTGGCTGATGACATCACCATCCCCCCATCAAGCTCCGATTTGATCCAAAGTGGTCTCATTTTTTAGTGCTTCATTTGTGCTGATTTGTGCAGTTAAAACCGACATTTGTGCTGCTTGCATGTCCGATTCAAACTATATTCTCTATACTTGCAGGTGATGATCACAACCGACTACATTTATTACACATCTACAACTGCTGTTTTTGTTTCAGGCCGCTTTTTATCCTGTAAATTCTTGTCAGTAATTTAGTCTGGGACAAAAGTAAATTATATCTCACTGCCAACACTGGAAAGAAGGGAAGTCTTTTTAAAATGTTTCTACTGATAAATCAGTGTCTTTATTATGAAGATTACCGAGCCTGTTTGTCCCCTTCTTATTAGATTATTTATATATTCATGCTAATTGGCAAAGATCTCTAGGGAAACGTGTTTTTATTGTTATTTTATTATTATTATTTTTTGTACTTTCCACTGTTATAAGAATACTTATTTTATACAGTGGCTTGGTTGCCCCATGCTGGAAAGGAAAGTAGTTATTCAACAACAGCAGTTGTGGTCCGCTGTCAGAACGCCTTGGTGGAAGAAGATGTGGCCAGATGCACCGTTTGGTCTAACCACTGTTCTCAAGAAAGCAGTTAATTTCATATATTTGTTTTATATTGCAAGTTGTTTTAGCTGTTATTGTAAAATGTGTTTTATATTGTTTTGTATTCCCTAATAAAGATTGATTGCAGCAAGATTTATTGTGCCTCATTTAAAGAACTTTGCTTTATATAGCAATGTCAACAAAGCCACCAATATATTAACCTTTCTCCACAGAAATGCAATATTGTTGTCTCACAAATGGAGAGGGGGACACACCATCCTGAGCCTGCACATGATCAAATCCTCACATTCTGCAACAGTTATATACTTATAACTTCTACAAATCTTTTACCTGTTACTTATATTCCATTATTATTATTCTAATATTGTAACTGCGATTTCTTTTAAGGTGGTTTTGATAGTCGTATTCACATTGTTGACCCTTATTTTCCGCACATTGAGCAGCAAACTGGTTTAAAAAAATAACTGAGATGCGCCAGAAGGATGAAGTTAGAAGTGCACAGCACGTAGGCAATTGAGTGTCATTTCAATTAACCAACTTCTTAATGCTTTAATAAAATGCATCAAGCTTTAATTTGTAACTTATGACATTAAATGTAGGAGTTATTAAAACAGCATTGACCGTTTGGCAAATTGGAAGTCCCCACACGACTTTACAGGGAGTGACGCCACCTAGTGAGTCAGTGAACTGTGCGTAGAAAGAATCAAATTAGATCATATATATATCAATAAAAGTGAAATCCTTCAAACGTCAACATCCGTCAAACGTGATTTTAGAGCAAGGTAAGATAATAAATAATGGGAGATGCATTGTTGAATGCCATACATACAGGGCTAGCAGCCACATGGCAGTAAATGTTAGCAACAAATAAGGTTTTAGTAACAAACGTGACACGATCAACAGCAACTACGTTATTTTTAGCTAAGTTGGCCAGGGTATCCGATATTTAATTTAATACAAAGCAGACAGATTTCTGTAAATCCAAAATTCAATTACATTTTAATTCCAGATTTTTTAAATTTATTAAAGCATACAGTTATCTATGATTAGGCACATCTGTAGACTCCACAGGGCTAAGGCACATTTTTAAAGTTGAACTAATACTTTAAATGAAAGTTAACAAGTCATAAAAATGCTATATGTGCAATAACCAAAAAACAGACTATAATTACAATTAAGCATAAAAGGCATATTGATTTAGGGAAGAACAGTAATTTAAACTGAAGTTTTTAGTTGTAGCAGAATTCTATATGTCAGAATATTTGTATTAATGCTAATCAAATTCTTTTTATCCTTCAACTAGATGCCTCGACAGCCATCAGTAGACAGGGATTCCCTTTTTGCAGTTGTCTGCAATTCAAAAGAGGCCATCTTTCTAAATGGCAAAATAGCCACTCCTGCTGCTGCTATTTGGACTGAATTAAGTCAGCAGCTGGAAAACAAGATGTCTCCAAAAGCTGTGTACACTTTTGTAAAGTTAAACAGACATAACATCTGGTCATGTTTGGAGATCAATGAGGCGGAAAGTGATCCTGAGAGCAGAGTGGACATGGGATTTGACTCTGGCTCTATTTCTTCAGGAGTAGACAGCTCCTCATGTTTTCAGATTGAAGTCCCTTTTGAGGAATGGATCAAATTTGTACCAGAGAAAGTACAATATAATGACAAATTTTCATCATCTGGCAAAAGGGAATATATGATTTTGAAACCAGGCACTTGGAGTCATGTAATTAACCATCTGATATGGGAAAAAATTAAAAGTACATGTACATTTGTGTTCCAGAGAGCAAAGGTTTATCCAACTGTCACAAACAATTACATCGATATCAAGGGCTTCTGTAAAGAGTGTCAGGGCCACGTTAAAATGACATGTGCCAGAGAACCAATAGTCAACAGCCCAATGATTCTGGAGTGTTCCATCGAAGACACTGATATCTCCCTGCACACTGGTCGTTCCAAGAGGTTCATGTCTGGAAAGCTTCGTGCACAGATTTCAAAAGAGCTGTGTGAGGGCAGGATGGAGCCGGCTGTATGGAGGTCAGCGAAGGCATCGGAATTGATGGATATTGGAGATCCTGAACCAAGTCACCTCCCAAATTTGGCGACCCTACGAAAAGCAAAGCAGGAGAGAAAAGATTTAGAATTAGGTGACAAAGATCCAATTCTGTCTTTGCAGTTGTCAAAATATAGCTCACCTCACAGTGGTAGTATAAGAGACATTGGTCTAGATAAGTTCTTCTGCCACTATTGGAGTCCAACTCAGCTCCATCTGTATAAAGCATTGTCCAAAAAATGCCCCTCAGTAGTTTGCTTTGATGCAACAGGTTCAGTTGTGAGAAGACTGGTGAGACCAAATGGTACATCTGGCCACATCTTCCTATATCAAGGGGTTCTGACAGGGGAGAATTGTTCAGTCCCGGTAGTGCAAATGCTGTCAGAGAGACACGACATTAATGCTATTGCAACATGGCTGACAGAATGGCTTCGGACAGGTGCTGCTATACCAAAAGAAGCCGTGAGTGACTTTTCTCTGGCTATTCTAGGTGCTCTGGTGAAGGCTTTCACTCCTTACCCTGATCTGAAGACATACATTAATGAGTGCTTCCGTGTGCTACTTGGGAACCGGTCTGGGAAACTTCCTCCTTGTTTCATCAGGGTGGATGTGGCACACTGCATAAAGATGATCTGCCAGTGGAGCTGCCTTAAAAACAAGTCACACCGTGTGAAAGACTTCTTTGTCAGGGCAATAGCAAAGCTGCTTCAGTCACAGTGCTTAGACCATGCAAAACAGCTAATACATGCCATCACTGTTGTGGCTCTCAGCGAAGCAGAGGGAGATGACAGTTCTGGAGTCCCTCTGGAATCAGAGAGGTGTAAAAAATACCTGAAAGCACAGATCACAGAAGACTCTTTCAACATTCCAGCTGAAGACACAGAGGAAATGCATCAAGGGGATCCTTTTGATGAGATCCAGACTGACCTAAGAGACTGGGTATCAAACATATGTGAGGAGAGCAGGTCACTCGCTGCAGCCAATGGGGATAGGGATAACATCCATTTTCTACCTGAGATTGTTCCACACATAATAAGACTTGCAAGTTACTTACCACTTTGGACAGGAGTTATGGTCCCCCTCTTCAAAAGCACCAGCCTCACAGCAAGCTCAGCCACTGTTGAAGCAGAGTTCAAAAATATAAAACATGGACTTTTTAAACACGACAACTTGCCTATTCGAGTTGATCGCTTCATTTCCCGTCATCTTTCCTTCATAGAAGGAAATATGAGGATTTGTTCTGCAAAAGCAAAAAATGACGAGGAAACAACTGGATTAACAAAAGTAACAGATAAAAAATCTGCATCCACGACTAACCACAGTGCTGAAGCCAAGAGAAGATCTGACTCTTACCACTCTGAGGAATCCGACAAAACCACAGACATTCCTCCAGCAGATGAAGATGTGGTGGAAAACTGGAAGGGACAAATTCTTCCCCCTAAAAAAAGAAAGCTAACTTCATATCTCACTTCCTGCACTGAATGGCTCCATGCAGACCCATCATTTGGGGGAAAAAGAGTGAAAGTGGGACTAATAAAAAATGGAAACCTGCACCTACCAATTAGAGTTGGGAAGTCAGCAATCTCTGTGCTGAACACATGTGCATTTGATGCTTTCTGTCAGTGCTTATGTTGTGGTTTCTGTGACAGCACAGGATTTCAGAATGTTGTCAGGAATGACGGTGACAACCCCATCTTGCAGCTGGTTAAAGCCATTGTTACAGAGGGTGTGACCCAAAGGATATATTCGGAGAGAGCACAGCTACTTTGTACAATGTTTGAGAAAGTCCAGTTGAGGTCTGGCGCCTACCAAATCGATGCCCAGTGCAACATCTGTACGATAATTGGAAAAACAATGAGGAATGTTTCAAGTGTTTACCTCTCAAAGCACTGCTCTTCACCGTACTGCCAGCTAAATAAAGGAATCACAAGGGAAGTACCATTTCTTTCTCCTGAATTCTCTGTCCTGGTGGACTCTGGCATTTCTCACCTTGACATTGCAGTAGAAAACGGGCTCTCTTTACCAGAGTCTCCCTGCCTACGCCCACTGGAGGATGAATCAGAGTGTCCAGCTGAATTCAAAACAGAAGCCACTCCTTCAGGAAAAATGCTCTGTGCTGGAAGAGTGACTCACAGCTACAGCGTTGGAGAAATAGCATGGATTGACACTGACCTTGCAAACACAACTGAATTTCCTTTGTGTGAATTTCCCTCTGTTGTGGCTCTCCAAGGAAAGACACTGACCTTAAAAGGAGTGATCGCTTTCAAGGCCAGCTCAACCAAACACGGTCTTGGACATTACACTGCCTACTGCCGAAGAGCTCCATGTATGTGGGAACTTTATGATGATCTGGCAAAGGTAGTGAAGACAGTGCCTGAAAATACCAAAGTGCATCCACATGCTGTGTTATACACAGCAGATTAAATGCTGTTAAGAAATATACTTTGGAGGTCAGTTTTGAGAAGCCCAGAAGAGTTCCCAGTTGTTAGGACCATATTACAGTTTTAAAAAGGCGTTTTCTTTTATCAAAATGTTCAAATGTTAACATAAAGTTCGTTTTCCAAATCAGAAGTGTTTGTTCTTCTTTGAAAGTAAAAGGTTTATTACATATTCAAGGGCACTTTGTTATAGTTGATTTTAGAAGTCATACTTCATTACATTATTGTATTTTCATCTCTCTTTTTATTTATCTTTTGTATTATTTGTAAAGTGACTATGAGTGTCAAGAAAGGCGCTGCTAAATAAAATGTATTATTATTATTATTATTATTACTCCTTTTTGGTGTTTCTGCACCAAAAAATAAGCTAATTACAGTTTACAGGCTAGTAGTAAACTATAACAAAATACAGCACTGTGGTTAGACTATAAAGTAAAACAGCATCTGTAAGGAACAATATCCAAAAAATTTTGTCTGTTCAAGCTAAAGGTTCAATTAGGCTGAAGGTCCTCTCCAGTTCATTACTAGCTTCATGCGTGGAGTGGGAAATATTGTCCAAAAATTAATATATTGGCTTAATTAAATAATTAGAAATTACTAACAATGTAGAGCAATTTGTTTTTTATTTAATGAGCTCAGCATAAACTTTATATTAAAAACGTAGCAGTCTGCACATACAGTATTACTGGGCTGCAAATCTTAATAAAACTTTTCATTCCAAGGTTATTGTTGACAAATGAAAAAGAGCCAACATGGATGTAGATGTAAGACACAGATACAGTTTGTTTTGAACCTGCTGGTGATGGTAAATGACACAGCTTCATAATAATGTCACTGCTTTATCAGTAGAAATACATCAAAATATGTACTGAAGAAAACTAGAAGACTTATAAATGAGGTTCAGGTGCACTGAAGTCTGCCTGGAAGGTCGGTCAAAATACTTACAGAGTGCAGCTTTATTGGAGGGCTAAGGTATACAGGTAGTAGATACAAGGATCTTGAAGTTGGTCTAAAGAAAAACACAAATAATATCATACTAAATATCAGTAATAATCAGTAAGCATAAAGTAAGTAATCAGGCATGAAATAACATTCACCATAAAGAAATATCATTTAGCCTGCTGACACCTAGTGGTCAATCTAGCCCAAAAAACTTAACTCAACAAGATGATAGTCAAACAGGATTATAAACTCCGTATCACTGTGCATAAAGACTGAATAACAAAACATGTAATATAAACTTAAACGTTCAGGCTAAGCCCAAAAAATGAACAACATTGAGTATAAACAGTTAGTTAGTACTACTAAAGCTGCAGCTACAAAACTAAAGCTGCAGCTACAAAACAACACAGTTAAACAGAGGTTATATAAGGAAATTTTACAACACACAAGGCATAATAAACTTACATGTCATCAGTTACACACTTGAAACATCCACTGACATGCATAGGTGACTCAAACTAACTTAGACGAGACTCCTTTGCTTTGCTGCTGACTTGTTCACTTCCGCAGCTCTCTAATAGGGGGGTGGTGACGTCACCGGCCTAAATTTTAATTTATTATATCTTAAAAAGTAAAGCAGCACAAATGTTTGTTTTAACTGCACAAATCAGCACAAACGAAGCACTAAAAAATGAGACCACTTTGGATCAAATCGGAGCTTGATGGGGGGATGGTGATGTCATCAGCCAAAAAAATTAAAATAATTATATCTTAAAAAGTAAAGCAGCACAAATGACCGTTTTAACTGCACAAATCAGCACAAACGAAGCACTAAAAAATGAGACCACTTTGGATCAAATCGGAGCTTGATGGGGGGATGGTGATGTCATCAGCCAAAAAAATTAAAATAATTATATCTTAAAAAGTAAAGCAGCACAAATGACCGTTTTAACTGCACAAATCAGCACAAACGAAGCACTAAAAAATGAGACCACTTTGGATCAAATCGGAGCTTGATGGGGGGATGGTGATGTCATCAGCCAAAAAAATTAAAATAATTATATCTTAAAAAGTAAAGCAGCACAAATGTTTGTTTTAACTGCACAAATCAGCACAAACGAAGCACTAAAAAATGAGACCACTTTGGATCAAATCGGAGCTTGATGGGGGGATGGTGACGTCATCAGCCAAAAATTAAAATGATTATATCTTTAAAAGTAAAATAGCACAAATGACCGTTTTAACTGCACAAATCAGCACAAACGAAGCACTAAAAAATGAGACCACTTTGGATCAAATCGGAGCTTGATGGGGGGATGGTGATGTCATCAGCCAAAAAAATTAAAATGATTATATCTTAAAAAGTAAAGCAGCACAAATGTCGGTTTTAACTGCACAAATCAGCACAAACGAAGCACTAAAAAATGAGACCACTTTGGATCAAATCGGAGCTTGATGGGGGGATGGTGATGTCAGCCAAAAAAATTAAAATGATTATATCTTAAAAAGTAAAGCAGCACAAATGTCGGTTTTAACTGCACAAATCAGCACAAACGAAGCACTAAAAAATGAGACCACTTTGGATCAAATCGGAGCTTGATGGGGGGATGGTGATGTCATCAGCCAAAAAAATTAAAATAATTATATCTTAAAAAGTAAAGCAGCACAAATGACCGTTTTAACTGCACAAATCAGCACAAACGAAGCACTAAAAAATGAGACCACTTTGGATCAAATCGGAGCTTGATGGGGGGATGGTGATGTCATCAGCCAAAAAAATTAAAATAATTATATCTTAAAAAGTAAAGCAGCACAAATGACCGTTTTAACTGCACAAATCAGCACAAACGAAGCACTAAAAAATGAGACCACTTTGGATCAAATCGGAGCTTGATGGGGGGATGGTGACGTCATCAGCCAAAAAATTAAAATGATTATATCTTAAAAAGTAAAGCAGCACAAATGTTTGTTTTAACTGCACAAATCAGCACAAACGAAGCACTAAAAAATGAGACCACTTTGGATCAAATCGGAGCTTGATGGGGGGATGGTGACGTCATCAGCCAAAAATTAAAATGATTATATCTTTAAAAGTAAAATAGCACAAATGACCGTTTTAACTGCACAAATCAGCACAAACGAAGCACTAAAAAACGAGACCACTTTGGTTCAAATTGGAGTTTAATGGGGGGATGGTGACCTCTGGATGACCTAAAAAATAATCTTTAATATCTCTTAAACAAAAGTAGCACAAACGATATTTTTTTCTGCACAAATCTGCACTAACGTTGCACTAACCATTCAGTCTATTTGCAGAGTTTTTTGACGTGGGTGGGGTGTCAGCTTCACGCAGCTGGAGAAAAACCAGGAAACGGCGCTTTGCTGTGCGCGCGCGTTTACAACAAGCAACCAGGAAGCGCGCGCTTCGCGGCCGCATCCTGCGATTATAAACAAAATGTTTCTGAAACTTTTTTTTTTTTTATCTAACAGCAGATAAAGACTAAAATAGCAAATATTTTATTTATCAAACGAGTGAAAAAGTCTGAAGGGAAAAAAATATTTTATACTTTAATTGTGTAATTGAATAAAAACAATGAGATTTTGAAATGAGTGACTGATCTCTGATCTTAGGATTAAAAGCTGGACTCACTGTTTAATTAGGAGATATTAGGCGTCTGTTGGATCTATTTACACATTTCTATCTGAAACTCTTTGTTTCAGGTCTTTAATGTTAAATTTGAATCCATCCTGTCTGACAGGAAGGAGCAGCTGAAAAAATAGTTAAGAAAAAAAAGGTTAAAAGCTAATTGAAAAGTTAATAAGCCTAGTTAACAATTATATTTAAGTTTATAAACTAAAACATGTAAATGCCAGTATCTGCATTAATGCCTCTAAGGTTATGTTGGACCAACAAAAAAGTGTCTCTTTCGCTCTCAGTGTTTTTCATGAATTTTTTATATATATTTCAGCAAGTTGGCGTTTCTTCTTATTACATTGAGATTAATTTTTGCCATATAAAGGGTTAAAACAGGCTGAGGCTTGTTGCAACAGCGCCACCAAGTGTTGATCCCTGACAGGGCGATCCGGTTCAGTCCAGTTTGGCTTCCAGCAACCAATCAGTTCTGCTTTGTGGTTCACAGCTGCTGCAGCTAATGATTATTTAGCAGTTTTTTAAATCATAAATGCAAAATGTTTCTATATTTTTACAATCTGGGTATAATTCCTGCTCTGAGTGAGTTAAAGATTAATCCGTTACTAAATTAGTTGATTGTTTAAATGATGTATTAATGTGATCGCCTCTCTGCTGCTCCTAAAGCGTCTGCAGTAAACGGACCTGTAGTCCAAGCAGAACCTCCTGCTGCTGTTCTGCTTTTCTCCAGTTCAGGCTTGGAGCTGCTGGAACCCAGCGGGTCGCAGTGGAAGCTGCCGTCTCCCTCAGGAGGAAACGGAAAGTTGGGGTCCAGGAACCCGTTTGGGATCGACCGTGGAAACGTCTCTGAAGGTCATGTGATGTTTGCTTCTCCCAGCAGGACGCCTGTAGCCATGAAGAGCGTCAGAACCCCGGACTGTTTGGGTCCAAACGTGTACCCGGCGGTGCCGGAAGGCGGCTGGGGCTGGGCGGTGGCCGTGGTCTTCTTCATGGTGGAGGTCAGCACGTACGGCGTGCTGAAGACGCTGGGGGTGTTCCTCCAGGACCTGATGGAGGAGTTCCAGGAGAGCACCAGCAGAGTGTCCTGGGTCATCTCCATCTCCGTCTTCATCTTCGCCTTCGCAGGTTGGTTCCCGCCGGGTCCAGGTTCTGATTCTTCACTTTCAATCCGTTATCAGAGCGATAATGACCCCCCTCCTCCCCCCACAGCACCCGTGGCCTCGTTGCTTAGCAACCGCTTCGGCTGCCGCCCCGTGGTGATGATGGGCGGCTTCCTGATGAGCCTGGGGATGATCTCCTCCGCCTTCACCCGCAGCATCAGCGAGATGTACATCACTACCGGCATCGTCTCAGGTACCAGACCCCCCCCCCCCCAACTGGCGCCCGGCTGGCTCCTCCCCCCGCAGAGCCGTGTGTCGTGTTTAAAGTAAAGGGACTCCTAGCAGTGTCCGTCAAACTTCTGCTACAATCCAGAACTTTCTGAGAGAACGATCCGTCCTGCCGCCTCAGCTTTGTGGGCGGAGCCTACGGGGGAACGCAGTGACTGGACTGAGTTCTCCCTGAACAGCGGCACTGCTAGCTCTCCCCATGAATTCATGAGTCCAGTGGATCGGCGCTAACCTCCCCGCCCCCCCCCTCTCTTCTGTCTTTACATTGGTTTTGTCTTCCAGCAGCCGCCAGACGCCGCGCTGACCGCCTGACTCTCTGACCCCACCCCCCCTAGCCATGCAGGGTTCCTACCATGCGGGCCAGTGGCTGTCATGTCCCGTCTCTTTTCTCCTCTCTTTAGGGTTGGGCTTCTGTCTGTCCTTCATCCCCACCGTCACCATCCTCGCCCAGTACTTCTCCAGGCGCCGGGCCCTCGTCACGTCCATCGCCTCCTCTGGGGAATCCTTCGCCATCTTTGCTTTTGCGCCCGGTGAGTCTGAGGCGTAGCTCCTGGATGTTAGCTTTAGCCTGAAGGTCAGGACGTAGATGTGATGCGATCGTGTCTCTGCAGCCTTCACCAGCCTGAAGGAGGACATCGGCTGGCGCTACTGTCTGGTCGTCCTCGGCGTCATGCAGGCGTCCGTGATGGCCTTTGGCGCCCTGCTGCGTCCGATCAGCATCGAGGCGGAGCCTGAGAAGGAGGACGGCGACTTGGCCTCGCTGTCCCTGAAGCAGAGCGTCTTTGAGCTGGAGAACGAACAAACCCGGACGTCCCTCAGCTCCGCCATCTCCCAGGGCTCCGGGGACTCCGGCGTCACCTTCCTGTCGTCGTCAGACGAAGACTTGAGAAACGCTCCGGAGGCCAAGGCTCTGATGGAGTGGAGCCCGAAGGACAGCGAGGAGTCTGGCTCCGGCCCCCCCAGCCCACCTCCCAGCCCTGTCCAGCAGGATCTGAATGCACAGCTGTCGGAGGGAGGGGCCACTCCTAGCCCCGCCCCCAAACTCCTGGACTTCTCCATGCTCAAAGACGGCGCCTTCATCTGCTACTCTCTGTTCGGCCTCTTCGCCACGCTGGGCTTCTTCGCTCCGCAGCTCTACATCATCGAGCTGAGCAAGAGCCGCGGCGTGGAGCCCGCCATGGCGTCCTACATGCTGTCCATCATGGCCGTGGCCGACATTGTGGGACGCTTCTCCATCGGTGTCGTGCTGAGCAAGGTCCGCTGCAAGAAGACGCACGTCCTGCTGGGCTGCGTGGTTCTGATGTGCCTGGTTCTGGTGGTCTTCACGGTGGTCTGGGGGTTCTGGGGCCTGGCGGTCTGCTGCGCCCTCTACGGCTTCTTCATGGGCACGGTGGCCTCCACGCACATCCCCCTGCTGGCCGAGGAGGAAGTGGTCGGCATCCAGAAGATGCCTTCCTGTGTGGGCGTCTACGTCTTCATCCAGAGCTTCGCCGGGCTGGCCGGGCCGCCGCTGGGAGGTACGCTCTGCTCCGCTCTGCCAGCCGTCTCCGTCCCGCCGTTAGCGTTTCTAACCTCTGACCCGTCTTTGCCTCCAGGTGTCCTGGTCGATGTCACCCAGAACTACGGCGCCGCCTTCTACTCGTGCGCAGCAGGGATGGGCCTCAGCGCCGTGTGCCTGGCTCTGGTGGGCGTGGCCAAAGCCCGCACCTGCCAAAGAACGAGTGAAAGCAAGAACCCAGAAGAAGAGGAGAAGATGTCCCAGGACAGCGGCCCGCTGGACTTCCTTGAGGTGGACCTGGTTGGTCCAGGGAAGCCAGCCGAGGTCGTCTGAGCCGGAGTTCAGCTGCTGATCAAATCTCAGGTGCTCCTCCTCTGAACCGCCTCTGCTAGAGACCAGAGACCGCGGGCGGGCGGCGGTCTGCTTCAGGCACCGGGTCACATGGCGCCAGAGAACCGGGGTCCGCTTCGGTCCGACCGATTCTCCGTCGCTGGAGCCAATCAGACTTTCTGCTTCTTTTAGGCTCACCTGAACATTTAGTCCTGAATAAACTCCTCCCAGCCCGGTTCTGCTCTGGTTCTGCTCCAGTTCTGCTGTGGTTCTGCTCTGGTTCTGCTGGGTCATGCAGCACATTTTTAGAACAAAAAAAAAAACAAATCATTGAACATTTCCTGAGGAACCAGAGAAAAGATCATCGTGCTGAAATAAAACCACAGATCATCAGTGTGGATCATCGGGAACATAAACCTGTAAATGATGTTTGAAGCACCTTCATCCTCTGCAACTTGAACTTTAGATAGAAAAGGTTCCTTTGTTGTTATTTAAAGTGTTTATTTGATGTTTTTTTATTTTAAACTTTGTAAGTGCCAGGCAGGTAACTTGGTGTAAAGAGCTGAACCATCTGTCTTTTTTAAATAAAGCTTTGAAAACAGTCGCAGCGAGTCTGACTCCACTTCTGGTACTGATTTCAGCACCACGGACAGCGTCATCCAGGTTCTGCATAACTTAACGGCTCCAGTCAGGCTTTAGGAAACCAGTACAACCAGTAAGTTTTACCATGGAATCGACTCTGCAACACATGATGGAGCAATAAAAACCAGAATGAAACTGAGTTTGACCTTCAGGTTGAAAAGGCTGAATAAGAACAGGAAGGTTTAGAAAAACGGGTTCAATGTTTCTCAGTTATATCAACATTTCAGGTCTTTATTTCTCTAAAAATGATTTTGATTGAAAATCCAATCTTCAAAAAATAATAATGCTAAAGTATTTTCTATCTGCTGAAGTGAAGACTGGATCAGAGCTTCCCAAACATCTCATCCTTTGACCCAGAAAACAGAGCAGCCTCTAAAACTACATGGAACCACTTTATGTTTACTCTAACAAACTGAACTCAATCATTTATTCTAGTTCTCTTCTATCTTATGAAGCTTCCCCACCTGAAAAGGGATAAATAGATGCAGACTTAGTTCAACAGGGTTTAACTCAAAGGACAACACAGATTTCTTCCTTTTATCCTCCATTTATTTAGTGATCGTCAGGATATATTTACAATTAGTCCAGAAGCAGGTAAAAACCGGCTACCTCTCCGCCCGTCCACAGGTTCATCCAGATCCAACAGGACCTCTGAGTCCCAAACTTTTGTCCTTCTGCTCCTTCCTCCATTGTCCGTCCCTCTTATAGGTCCGTGTGAAACGGTGCACTGGTCCTTTTTTCCCCCTCCTTTCTTCTCTTTTCTTATTTGACTTCATAATTTAAGAAAATTATTCTTTAAATGATCATCATAAATGATTATCAATAATGATGATCATTATTTATTGACTCAGTTGGACATTTCATTTTGTGGATAAATATAAAGATTTGATTTAATACTTAAATCATGTTTTAGATAAATCAGTGTTACTAAGTTCATGATGTGTTTGTGATCCTCAGAGATCACAGAGCCGTAGAAACCCTCCTGAGACCCCCCATGGGGGTCCTGGCCCCTACTCTGCGAACTCATAGCTTATTTAACCATTTGGGGGGGGGGTGGGGGGGTGGGGTGAACCTTCTTTTCTGAAATAAAAAGCTCCATTTTTGGGGCAAAGTTTGTCTAATTTAAATCATCTTAGAGGTGGATGGATGCTTGGTTTTAAAGGAGAAGTCCGGTCAGCAGGGAACGATCAATGGATCATTATACCTAAAACTAAAACGTTCGCTGTGATTTGATACATTTAGAGCTAATCAGTAAAAAATGCTAGATATAGTTGGCAGTTGGATGTTGTTTACGATAGAGTATTAGGGCCAGGCTAGAGATTTTTTTTTTCTTCTTTTCTATTTGAACGTTATTTCCATAACATTGCAAGAATAAAGTCGTAAAATTATGAGAAATTTATAAAAGAGAATTAAGTCTTATAATTACGAGAAACAAATTATATTTTATAACAACTCTTCCAAGAAGCCCTTTCTTCCCTAAAATGAGGAATGTGAAGCATCATGGGAAGTTCTACTTTAGCATCGGTTTGACAAATCAGGAAATCTTTTAGCAGCAGCATCTAACTGGGCAGGATGTCAAAGTGGACTCTGGTTGCTGATTGGTGGAGCTGGTCGGCCGTCATCTGCTGAGCGGAGCTCCAAGCTTTCTTAATGAACGGCTTGTTCTATGATGACTTTATTCTCAAAATAGAAGAAACATCTCTAGCCTGGCCTTGACATTTCGTCACAGAGTTATTCCACCTTTCTGATTCCTGATCCTCCACGGACAGGTTGGTCGTTGGATCGCCAACTTGAAGAGAAAAAACCCGTAATATGTAGCCAACATTTGGAAGAAGAATGTTTTCAAGATGACTTGGATAATAGCGCGTTGTGACAAACACCAGATACAGCACTGGGACTTGATCAACAGCCGATACCGCACCGTGACGTCACTAACCAGTAGGTGGCAGTAGTGTTCTTTGACAAACATGGATGCCTCCAGTAAAGCACATTCACATGAAAATTACTCTGAATTAAAAACACTGATCATTTATTGAACAGGATGGAATCATTTCAGATTTAAAGAACTTTCAGAAGTTTGAATTCTCAATATAAGTGAACTTTTCCTTTCATGTGATATAAAATTATAAAGTTTCACCATCTGGAGTCTTTAGTCAGATTTTATCTGCAGTTAAATCCAAGGACCAGAGAGGAGGAGTGTTAAAATCTGCAGATTTATTGAGGAGGTTAAGACAGAATAAGTTAGACGGATCAGAACAAACCCAAAGTGGCAGTATTTAGTGGTAGCATCATCGTCACGGCGACAGACAAAGATAAACTGAAGCTAACACTGTTTGCTGTACTGGGCGGCTCATAGAGTCCAACTCAAACCAGAACCCAGAAATGTTCAAAGGCAACATCTGGAAGGCAGCACGGCATAAGGCTACAGTCTGCAGAGGAAACCCCGTTGCCATGGAGACGGGAGATAAAGCACTTTGATTGTCCACCAGAGGGAGCCGTTTGTCTGACGTCAGGGCAGCTAGTTTATAGGTTAATTAAAGCAGATGGCCATCAGAACCTTCAGTCAGAAACCAGAGGAGCTTCTAGCTCCGCCTCCTTCAGGACGCCGCGCCGAGGGGAGACGGAGGAGCATGGAGGACCTGAAGATGGAGCCTTCTGACCTGAATCAGAGCTTCTGGGGTCCGCTGGGAAGCGGCAGCTCTGAAAACTGGGAGCCTTTTCCAGACGGCGAACATTCAGACAGGAAGTGGAGCGTTGAGCAGAGTGACCCGCCAGGAAATACGGGACTCAGTTGCTCGTCTACGTTTCTCGACAGATTTCTCCACTTCCTCCATTCGTTGCTATGGGAACGACGCATGTTGACCTTAAGATTCGGTGAGGCCGTCCGTCGGCTTCTGGATGAAAATGTTTTTAAGGGACCAAGATGATCTACAGGAGGAACCTTAAAGGAACCAGAACCGGACCGCTCCTGAGAACTGGAGCCCACTATGGAACCCTCAGCTGGTGACCAGAACCGAGCTCCACCTGGTTCAGGTCTAAACTCCGCCCCCTGTGACCTCATTTGTCACCAAGCAGCTGCTTAACGCTCTTCAGTGTGGAAGGGCTGGGAAAGAGGCTGGTGGTTCTGCAGAACCTCTGTGTGTCTGCAGCTCCTTCAGGGTGTGAGGAAGAGCGGATAACAGGAAGGCTGGGTGGAGCTCTCACAGTGTGAAACCGGTACCAGCAGGTCGCATAAGACCAATGGAGGCTGGATGAAGGACAATCATCATCATCATCATGTGGTTGTTTGACTCTCCACCAACCGCTGGACCAGAACCTTCATGTCCTTGCTGAAGGACAGAGATGAAGAACCACAGATGTTTGGTTTTTAGATGGAGACCCGTTCCAGGTTGGGTCCAGTTCAGAGTGAATCCCACAGAACAGAACAGCTTTAGGGGAACGGTCTATGACGGTAAACCCGGTTCTGCTGAGGGGAACCACTCCACTGGGACCATGAAACTCAGCAGAAGTAGGACCAGAACCTTCTCTGCATACAGGCTGCAGTCCAGCCTGCACCACCTGGGCCTGAGGAAGACCCAGCGGGTCAGGTACTGGTACCATTCAGAACATCTCAATGGTGTAAGACAGCAGGCACTTACTGGGCCTACCAAGAACCTTAGTGGTTCATATAAAAGGTCCTGATGGAGAAACGGTTCATCTCTCAGAACCAGTGGACTAATCCAACAACACCAGCTCTGTCCACCAACCGGCTGATGGAGGACGCACGGCACCAGAGGCTAACGGGTCAGACTGACATCTCAAAGGAGAACAGCGCTTAGTTTACCCTGGTAGGTGCTTCTATTGGATCAGAGGTTCTATTGGATCAGAGGGAACGTTCAGGTCTCCGACTCCCCGTCTCCCATCTATGCTGCTTCTCCTACAAACGGGTCAAAAAAGGAAACTTTCTCCTTCTCTTCTTGGCTGAGGACTTTGGCTCTGGGTCCGGAACAGAAACCAGAACCCCTTTCATTCCAAAACTGACCTGCCGCTGTCAGCAGGTGGAAACAGGAGGATTCGGGTCTGGATCGGGCCGGTTAAACGGGACCCGGGTTGAATGTGGCGCGACTTCTGCTTTTCAAGCACAGGAAGTCTGCTCACCCACAGAAAACACATCGGATCAGAACCTTTGGGCTCCATTTGGCTTCAAATCACAGCGAAGTGGTTGATGATGAGAGAAGGCGGGACACACTGCATGAGGAGGAGGAGTCAGAGGAACCGGATCAGAACACACCCACCCAGTGTCCAGACTCTACAGGCGGTTCCTGTCTGCATCAGAGAAGGAAGACGGAGCAAACGGCAGCAACCCCCCCAGTAACACTGGTTAGAGCAGCACAGACTGGGAACACTGGAGCAAATGAGGGTGGGGGGGCTCTCAGTCACAGCCAACGAGCTTGTTAAGGCGGAGGGTGAGGGGGGGCTCTCAGTCACAGCCAACGAGCTCGTTAAGGCGGAGGGTGAGGGGGGGCTCTCAGTCACAGCCAACGAGCTCGTTAAGGCGGAGGGTGAGGGGGGCGTGGCCGCAGTAGTGGTGACTTTAATACACAGTCTGAGTTCAACAGGAGCAGAAGGATGCATGAAGGCACTGAGAAACCTGCTCCTGTTCTCCTCCTGGTCCGGGTTCAGGTCCGAGTCCCGGTCCGGGTTCAGGTCCGAGTCCCGGTCCGGGTTCAGGTCCGAGTCCCGGTCTGCTCCCTCACTGCAGCATTAGCTGCTTCAGGTTGTCGTGCAGGATGGTGTCCTTGACGTCCCGGAACACCAGCCGGATGTTCTCCGTGTTGATGGCCGTGGTGAAGTGGTGGTAGAGGGGCTTCTGCTGCTGGTCGCGGCGCTTTCTGCGGAAACACTCGACCAGGAAGCTCTGAACGTCAGCCAGGCTGCTGGGATGGCCAGAGAACTCGGGGAAATAGTCCTTGATAGAAACCTGCTTCACCTTCTCCTCCAGGAGGTCCGTCTTGTTGAGGAACAGGATGATGGAGACGTTGCTGAAGACCCTGTTGTTGACGATGGTCTCAAAGATGTTGAGCGACTCGCTCAGCCTGTTTGTCTGCCGGTCCTCCATGAGCACCTGAAGGGATCAGAGCGGAAGCAGGAAGACGGAATAAATCATAACATAAAAATAATCTCTCCAATTCAGCAAAAATGAACAGAAAGCTGTTTAATGAATATAAAATCTCCCTTCACAAATAGTTTTGTAATTTGTAATAATTGAATTGCTTGTTGTCTCACAGAAACCTGGCTGCAGCAAGAGGACTATGTCAGAATAAATCGGTCAACTTGTTCACGTATTACAGGGCAAGAAATTCTCTGCAGAAGGAGTAGAAACAATCTTTATACTGTGTGCAGAATTATTAGGCAAGTTGCATTTTTATTTTTATTATTGGGCCACAATTGTGTTTTCAATCAACCCAGAAAACTCCAGACACGTTGCAGCTCTGAAATATGGCCCAACTGGTGGCTAATGGCTTCCTGGCAGCTTCACGCGTCCTTCTCTATTCATGGGTAGGTATTTTGCCTCTTCTTTATTCAACACGCTTCCTGCGCCCCTGTTGGCTATTTGCCATGAACCGCTTGATCGTGCGATCATCCCGCTTCAGAAGCTTGGATATTTCCAAACTGCTGCTCCTCTGGAAGACATCTGACCATTTTTGACTTTTCAGAATCTTTAAAATCTCTTTTCTGACCCATTTTGCCAAAGGAAGGAAGTTGCCTAATAATTAAGCACACCTTATATAGGGTGTTGATGTCATTAGGCCACGCCCCTTCTCATTACAGAGAAGCACACCACCTGATTTACTTCATTGGTAGTTGGCTTTCCAGCCTCTACAGCTTGGAGGAGGATAACATGAATGAAAACGATGATGTGGTGGAAATACTAACTTGCCTAATAATTCTGCACACAGTATTCTGATTTACTGATCAGTCAAAAACTCATTAATAGTTCAATTTCTCTTGGAATTTCAAGTCTAAATATCCTCAATATAAATGTTAAAGCGCTACAAATAACTTCTGTTTCAGACTTCCTCTCTGAGTCAGTGTTAAATACTAAAGGTTATTACAGTGAGGAAGAAAAAAAAACAACTCATAAAAAAAAGTATACCTCCACAGATTATTTAGTGAAGAAAAATTTATTTTAGTGAAAACATTATTGCTTTAAAATTTCTAATTTAACTACTGGTTACCATGCCAACGTTGACACCAGGATTCTGCGTGGATAGGAATAGTAGGTTGGGTGATGGAGCTCAGGGTTTGCCACATTCTAGTAGCTCTGCATCAGCTCTGAGAAATGGCCTCTTCTCAGCCTTACATTTCTCAAATTCAAGCCAAAACATTTAAACAAAAAACCCCACTGAAGGTTAGCATTAGCAAACCTGGAAACCGGCTTGCAAACAGTACAGAACAAAAGCTGGCTGATTCGGGTTTGACACACTCTATGAGGACTTAAACTAGCAGCTATCTCATTGCAGACATTAAAGGCGATAGCTTATCCCGCCTCTAATGGCATCTTAGACTTGATTGGCTTTGATCAAAATGTGCATAGACAGACACCTTCTCATCTTCATACTTTGGACCTTGTCCTCACATTTGGCATTGATTGTGTAGAAATGAGCAATGACTTTCACATTTTATTTAGCAAAATTCTCTAATTCTCTAAAAGAAGGTTTCACTTTAGCAAATCATCAGATAGCACTGGATTAGTATCTGTTCCCTTTTTTTATCTGTTATAACAGAAAAACATTGCTGAGGGCAGCCATTTAATTTCCTCCCTTTCTTGTTGATGATCTTGTTGAACTGATTACTTCCTTTCTGTATATTGCATTAAACAACATAGCCCCCCAGAAAAAAAATGAATTAATAAGAAGGTAGGAGGTCTTAGATGGAAGGTGGCTTCAGTCCATCATGTCAGTGTTTGCCTTTAGTGAGGCATCAAAGCTGTGAAATTGAGCAAAGAGTCCTACTAAACAACCTCTGAACATGAAAAAAACCGTTATAGAGATATAGAGCACTTCATAATGACCCCAACATAATCTCACCTGATCATATTCAGAAGAGGAGACAAGGAAGAGGATGGAAGTGACCGAGTCAAAGCATTCAAACCAACGCCGCCTCTCCGAGCGCTGGCCACCAACGTCCACCATTTTGAAAGGAACGTTCTTGATCTCAAAGTTGTACTCGTGGATACCCTTGGTTGGTTTCCTGGCCAGTAGGATGTCCTGCTGGCTGGGGAGGTAGTCCTGCAAGGAAAGCGTTGCATTTAGACCCGACAGGATTCCTAAAAACATCAATCATTTACAGGATTTATTTGGTATGTTGTTATTTGGCTTATGTAGCTTTAAAAAGCATTATTTGTCAAATTTATTTTCATATGTAGCAAATCTATTTTTAAAGTCGTAGGGAAGCGGCTGTTCCAACCGTTGCATTTCTGAATTCTCCCAGTGGTGCCGACTTTACACGAGTGAATAAAGTGAATGTGATTGGTCGATTATCAAGGGGGCGGGATTGTTGTGGCGGAAGGTTCACAAGCAAGTTTGGTTGTGGCCGATTTGCTGGAAGCATCTTGCTAACCAGTTAGCATCTTAGTGCTAGCAGTTTCTCAATGGGGAATTCCATTGGGACCAAGTAGCACTAAATTGGTGACTTAGAAACGACACTGTCAAGGAACGCTATGGACAGCGGAAACATGCAAGAGGAGGAGAGTTTAGTGTCGGAGGTCGTGGATGAGTCTCCTCCGTCATCCATTTTTTATTTAGAGGAGGAAAGCGGGGACGAAGATGTTGTGGAAGAGGACGCCAGGGCGGCAGAAGCTTGGTTTGGTGTAGAAGGCTTCCAGCCGTACATGTTTGAGCCCTTGCCTCGCAACGCTGCCAGTTCTGTTAGCTCTACGCCTGCCGAAGACACAGACGTCCATCCCCGTGAACACTGGGACGCAACTCAATGGGAAAGGAAAGGATTCTGATTTCAACCGTTGCGTATATTAGCTGCGACATATGAATCAAGATGCTATGACCGAAAACATTTGATTGACAGATGACCGTTGATACAGGTGCTGGTCATAAAATTAGAATATCATGAAAAAGTAGATTGATTTCAGTAATTCCATTTATAAAGTGAAACTTGTATATTATATTCATACATTACATACAAACTCATATATTTCAGATGTTTATTTTGTTTAATTTTGATGATTACAAATGACAACAAATGAAAATCTGAAATTCATCATATCAGAAAATTAGAATATTACTGAAGACCAATAAAAACAAAGGATTTATAGAAATGTTGGCCAACTGAAAAGTATGAACATGAAAAGTATGAGCATGTACAGCACTCAGTATTTAGTTGGGCCTCCTTTGGCCTGTATTACTGCAGCAATGCGGCGTGGCATGGAGTCGATCAGTCTGTGGCACTGCTCAGGTGTTATGATAGCCCAGGTTGCTCTAATAGTGGGTTTTAGCTCTTCTGAATTGTTGGGTCTGGTGTATTGCATCTTCTTCTTCACAATACCCCATAGATTTTCTATGGGGTTAAGGTTAGGAGAGTTTGCTGGCCAATTAAGAACAGGGATACCATGGTCCTTCAACCAGGTACTGGTAGCTTTGGCACTGTGTGCAGGTGCCAAGTCCTGTTGGAAAATGAAATCTGCATCTCCAAAAAGTTGGTCACCTGCAGGAAGCATGAAGTGCTCTAAAACTTCCTGGTATGTGGCTGCGTTGACCCTGGACCTCAGAAAACACAATGGACCAACACCAGCAGATGACATGGCACCCCAAACCATCACTGACTGTGGAAACTTTACACTGGACTTCAAGCAACGTGGATGAAGTGCCTCTCTTCTTTTCCTCCAGACTCTGGGACCTTGATTTCCAAAGGAAATGCAAAATTTACTTTCATCAGAGAACATGACTTTGGTCCTGTTTCTCTTTAGCCCAGGCAAGACGCTTCTGACGCTGTCTGTGGTTCAAGAGTGGCTTGACACAAGGAATGCGACAGCAGAAACCCATGTCTTTCATACGTCTGTGTGTGGTGGTTCTTGAAGCACTCACTCCAGCTGCAGTCCACTCTTTGTGAATCTCCCCCACATTTTTGAATGGGTTTTGTTTCACAATCCTCTCCAGGGTGCGGTTATCTCTCTTGCTTGTACACTTTTTTCGACCACATCTTTTCCTTCCCTTCGCCTCTCTATTAATGTGCTTGGACACTGAGCTCTGTGAACAGCCAGCCTCTTTAGCGATGACCTTTTGTGTCTTGCCCTCCTTGTGCAAGGTGTCGATGGTCGTCTTTTGGACAACTGTCAAGTCAGCAGTCTTCCCCATGATTGTGTAGCCTATAGAACTAGACTGAAAGACCATTTAAAGGCTTTTGCAGGTGGTTTGAGTTAATTAGCTGATTAGAGTGTGGCACCAGGGGCCATCAATTTTGAACCTTTTCACAATATTCTAATTTTCTGATATGATGAATTTGAGATTTTCATTTGTTGTCATTTGTAATCATCAAAATTAAACAAAATAAACATCTGAAATATATGAGTTTGTATGTAATGTATGAATATAATATACAAGTTTCACTTTTTAAATGGAATTACTGAAATCAATCTACTTTTTCATGATATTCTAATTTTATGACCAGCACCTGTATATGATTGGCCGAATTTAGGTGTTCAGGCTGACGTCAGGCTGAAACACTGATTTTAAGACATTTTTTTTTAAATAAAAATGTTCTAACTTTTGGGACAATATGGTCTGATAAAGATTACATTTAAATACATGTTTAAGCCAGAATGATTTGACAGTTAAATATGACTTCCCTCCATCTTTAACCTAAAAGCTTTTGGGCCTGTGTTCTGGTCAGTCGGCTCTGCTCTGCCTTTCAGGAATGCAGCCTGTTTCAGAAAACGTTGGCAGATTCCTATCCTAGGGTACCACCATAACAGCACCACAGATGGAAAAACTGCAATGTTACAGGTGAGATGTTGTAATAATCACTTCCCAGGTGAATAAATAAATAAGAAAATGATGATAAACCATGGTCGCTCTTCTGTCAGCTTTCACAGGCTCAGCTGCTTCAGCTTCATTCTTCTCTCCTGCTGCTGAGCTTTAGTCTCTGTCCTTTCAAGCATTCCTTTGATGACACATCACACTGGGAATATGGATCTTTTCCCAGTTTCCAGTCTGAATTTATCTTAAACCTTAAACAGCCGTCAGTAACACACTGTGTTTATTGGACTGCTCTCTAGAGTCATTTAGTGTTTTTGCCTACTCCTGCTTGGTAGACTGACGACCATTGTTCCTATTTCATCATCAAATTGAGAGAGGACACTTTGTTGGCCCTCGCTTCCTTATTTTTGGTTTGGAACTTGCGTAGGTTAGGGTGGACTTGCCATTCACCAGTAACGGTCGGATTGGGGCGTCCACCGGTAACGGTTGGGCGTACACCAGTAACGGTCGGATTGGGGCGTGCACCGGTAACGGTTGGGCGTACACCAGTAACGGTCGGATCGGGGCGTGCACCGGTAACGGTCGGATTGGGGCGTCCACCGGTAACGGTTGGGCGTACACCAGTAACGGTCGGATTGGGGCGTGCACCGGTAACGGTTGGGCGTACACCAGTAACGGTCGGATCGGGGCGTGCACCGGTAACGGTCGGATTGGGGCGTGCACCGGTAACGGTCGGATTGGGGCGTGCACCGGTAACGGTCGGATTGGGGCGTGCACCGGTAACGGTTGGGCGTACACCAGTAACGGTCGGATCGGGGCGTGCACCGGTAACGGTCGGATTGGGGCGTGCACCGGTAACGGTCGGATTGGGGCGTGCACCGGTAACGGTCGGATTGGGGCGTGCACCGGTAACTGTTGGGCGTACACCAGTAACGGTCGGATCGGGGCGTGCACCGGTAACGGTCGGATTGGGGCGTGCACCGGTAACGGTCGGATTGGGGCGTGCACCGGTAACGGTTTAGGGTTATCATAGGGTTATGGCACAGAATGAATGGATGTTAATGGGAATCAACTCATGGTCCATAATACATGTATGAAGGGTAAGACATTAAGCTTATTAATAAAGCTTGAGGCCAAAGGCAAAGGCGATGAACAATTAACTCTAAGGTGGAAAGGAGCGGTCAGCCACAAACAGGTTTTGGAAGAAAGACGACGGGGACAGAAGATGAGAATAACTGAAGATAGATTCATTCCTCTCAGACGTTCAACATCACCATAAATATTAATCCCAGAACGAGGTCATTGCTGGCCTCATATTAGCATCTCACCAGCAAACATCATGAAAGCCTGATGCAGACCACAGGATCCTTTCAGGAGACTTTCTCGGGCTCTTAGTTTCCCATCCATAAAACCAACATTCATTTGTCTGTTTTTGGTGGAAAGCTCCAGCTCAGAGCCTCGGCTCGTTTCAGCTCTTAGAGCAGGGGTCTGGAACGTATGGCTCGCGAGCCACTTGTGGCTCTTTGGATGATATCATCTGGCTCGCAGACGAAACAAAATATTTAATTTGGATAGAATAAAATCTGTTTTAATCCATGCATCGGTATTCCTCTGCTCATGTCCTGTTCAGGGTTGCTATTGGCTGCAGGAGCAGTCCATTATTTTAATTGGATAATAATAGCCTACGTGGACTGTTGCTGGGTAAACCCCCTTTTGAATCAGTCTGCTCGGGCAGTAGCTCACAGCTAACCCTTCAACGAAGAAGATGGCAAAAAGAAAAAAAAGACGAGTAGTATCGTACATTTCAGGACGAATGGACCGAAGAATTTGCCTTTGTGGAGAGAGCAGGTTCTGCAGTGTGTTATTTGCAATGACAAAATTGCATCGATGAAACGGTCGAATGTAAAACACTTGGACACACGCCATGCTACCTTTGCGTCAAAGTACCCGGCGGGGGACAGCCGGAAGAAAGCGTGCCAAGAGCTACTGAGCAGCGTGCAGGCTAGCCAGCAGCAGCTCCGTGTATGGACGCGACAAGGTGACTATAATTCCGCTAGCTTTGCTGGATCTTTAGCAATAGTGAGGAACGGAAAACCATTCACAGATGGCGAGTATGCTAAAACGTTCATGCTGGATGTAGCCAATGAACTTTTTGATGATTTTCCGAACAAAGACAAGATAATCAAACGGATAAAAGACATGCCTCTGTCGGCAAGAACTGTTCATGATCGCACCATCATGATGGCAAATCAAGTGGAGGAAACGCAGGTGAAAGACATAAAGGCAGCGCTGTTTTTTCCCCTGGCTTTGGACGAGTCAACAGACGCAAGCCATTTGTCACAGTTCAGTGTGATTGCAAGATATCCTGCTGGTGACACACTGTGCGAAGGAAGTCTTGCTGTTCTGCCAATAAAAGGATCCACAAGAGGTGAGGATTTATTCAAGTCTTTCATGGAGTTCGCTCAAAGAAAAAATCTACCTATGGATAAACTTCTCTCAGTGTGTACTGATGGTGCGCCGTGTATGGTGGGAAAAAACAAAGGATTTGTGGCGCTTCTCCGTGAACATGAAAATAGACCCATCCTAAGTTTCCATTGCATTCTACACCAGGAGGCACTTTGTGCTCAGATGTGTGACGGGCAGCTTGGCGAAGTGATGTCGCTGGTCATTCGTGTGATCAACTTTATTGTTGCCCGAGCCCTAAATGATCGCCAGTTTAAAACACTGCTGGATGAAGTTGGAAATAACTATCATGGTCTGCTTTTGCACAGCAATGTGCGTTGGTTGTCAAGAGGGAAGGTGCTTTGCCGTTTTGCGGCTTGCCTGGACGAAATCCAGACTTTTCTTGCGATGAAAGGCATTGAGCATCCTGAGCTAGCCGAAACTGAGTGGCTCCTCAAGTTTTACTATCTCGTGGATATGACTGAACATCTGAACCAGCTCAACGTGAAAATGCAAGGAACTGGAAATACAGTCTTATCCCTTCAACAAGCCGTGTTTGCTTTTGAAAACAAGCTGGAGCTCTTTATCATGGATCTTGAAACAGGTCGTTTACTACATTTTGAAAAATTGAGAAATTTTAAAGATGCATGCACAGCAAGTGAGCCCACTCAAAACTTTGATCTCCGCCAGCTAGCTGGCTTCACATCCAGTCTCCTACAGTCGTTCAAAACACGCTTTGGAGAATTTCGTGAGCACACTCGGCTTTTCAAGTTCATCACCCATCCAAACGAGTCTTCACTGAACACAGCCGACCTGAGTTACATTCCTGGTGTCTCCGTCAGAGATTTTGAAGCAGAAGTGGCTGACTTGAAGGCCTCAGACATGTGGGTGAATAAGTTCAAGTCACTGAATGAAGATTTGGAAAGAATTGCACGACAAAAAGCAGAGTTGGCGAGCAAGCACATGTGGGCAGAAATGAAAAAACTTCAACCCGAAGACCAGCTGATTATCAAAACTTGGAACGCGCTTCCTGTCACATACCACACACTGCAGCGTGTGAGTATTGCTGTATTGACCATGTTTGGATCTACGTATGCATGTGAGCAGTCATTCTCACATCTTAACAACATCAAGTCCAGCCTACGATCACGTTTAACGGATGAAAGCCTCAATGCTTGCATGAAGCTTAACCTTACCAAGTACCAATCAGACTACAAAGCCATCAGCAAATCCATGCAGCACCAGAAGTCGCATTAATGGTGAGTATTATAACGACATTATTTAAAAAATAAGTTGAGAGGCTTATTATACTCGCATTTAGTTGAATTCAGTCTTAAAATATGTTATATGGCTCTCCCTGAAATAAATTTCCAGATATTTTGCTGTCATGGCTCTCTGAGTCAAAAAGGTTCCCGACCCCTGTCTTAGAGGCTCACTTAAAGGAGCAGGGGGCCTCCATGGGTCCTCCCAACATTAGAGACCCACAGGAATCAGGACTTTCCTTCTAGGGTGAATGGAAGCTGTATGGAACAGAGAAGAAGTTCAGGAAAGTCCCACAGCTGGATGAAAACCCCTCAGAGGCTCCCTGATGTTGCTGGACCGCTGACGCAGCGAGAGATGGCGGCCGCCGATTACTGAGATGGAAAAAAACGTAGCAAGAATTTGGCTTCTCACAGTGCCTTTGCTCTGCACTGCAGGTCAGCTGGCTGAAACATGGTTGCTGCACTTTCTCCTGGCTTCTAACAGAAACTTATTCAACTTTGGAAATAGGGATGCAATATTCACATTATGGCTGACGTTTACTGATCCTACTCTGGACGCCATGAGAGACGCCGCAGTGCTGCTCTGCTTCAGTCACTGCTTTCCCCTCCTGAAACAAACACAGAAACTAGCTGGAAATAATCACTGGTTGTTGATATTGGCCTAGTTCTCCATCAGACCGACGCCAATAAGCCTAAAAATGACCGATACGTTGACACTAACGCCGATATATATAGAAAAACAGGAACCAGCGTGATGTTGACACTCAAGGTGTGTTTCAGGTCGACCTGCGCAGAAAAATATCCCCAGAGAGCATCCTGTCCATAAAGCTCCGCCCACTGCAGGAGTGCGTTTCCCTTCAGCGTATGGCTTCAAACTCTGACGTCCTATTAGATTAAAGGAAAATTCCGGTTTTTAACACTTTTAGCCCATTTTCTGTAGTGTCCAGGATGAAATCGAATGATCGACCGCAAAATTTTGACGATTGGTCCTGTCTCTGCTATTTGGCTCATGCAGAATCACCCCCTGGCTGCTTCAGAATGGCTTCCATAGTGCATGTCCGATAATGTCCTTAAAACAACCTTAAACGTTCTTTTTTTTAAATATGCTACTCACCGGGTCGTCAGCGCTGTTCAATGACGTTCCAAAAAAAGTTTCGTGAAGAAAAACCGTTCCTGTCTTGTTTTATTTAGCATTTTGTAAATCCCAGAACTATTTTTTCCGATACATCACAACCGCTTATAAACTTCCGCTTCCCGTTCGAATCTGAAGCGTTGCACACTCCAGACCACTAGTTGGCGACGGTATCCTCTACCGTCAAACTCAAAGTCCAATATGTCCTCCTCAAGAATCCACCTTTCGCATTCCATTTTCAGAGTTTTTTAAAGTGTTTAACAGACGTTAACACCTCGACGTCGGAGTACACAGAGTGAAGCAGAAACACTTGGGCCTTGCGAAAAGACTACAACTAAGCGTAAACAGGCCCCATTTCCGTTTCCGGTGGCGGAGGGATATTGACTATTCCAACAGAACTCAATAGGATTTACAAAATGCTAAATAAAACACTACAGGAACGTTTTTTCTTTACGAAACTTTTTTTGGAACGTCATTGAACAGCCTCCTTTAGCTTTGATCACTGCTTCGCTCACTCGTTCATTCTCTTGATGAGCTTCCAGAGGCCTGAAATGGTCGCCTGAAATGGTTTTACTTCCCAGGTGTCCCCTGTCAGGTTTAATAAGTGGGATTTCTTATAAATGGGGTTGGGAGCATCAGTTGTGTTGAGCAGAAGTCAGGCGGACCCACAGCTGATAGTCCTGCTGAACAAACTGCCAAAAAAAGCAGATAAGTAAAGAAAAACGAGCGGCCGTCATTACTTTAAGGAATGAAAGTCATTCAGTCTGAAAAATTGAAAAACTTTGAAAGTTTCCCCAAGTGCAGTCGCAAAGCCCATCAAGCGCCCTTAAAGAAATGAACTGACATGAGGAGCCCCCCAGGAGAGGAAGACCAGGAGTCGCCTCTGCTGCTGAGGAGAAGTTCATCTGAGTCACCAGCCTCAGAAACCACAGATTAACAGCAGCTCAGATTAACAGCAGCTCAGATTAACAGCAGCTCAGATTAACAGCAGCTCAGATTAACAGCAGCTCAGATTAGTGAGCAGGTCAATGAAGCAGAGTTCTAGCAGCAGAAACATCTGTAGAACATCTGTTAACAGGAGACTGTGTGAATCAGGCCTTCATGGTAGAAGAGCTGCTAGGAAACCGTTGCTAAGGCAACAAGCAGAGACTAGCTTTGGCTAAAGAACACCAGGAACGGACCTTAGACCAGAGGAAATCTGGCCTTTGGTCTGATGAGTCCAGATTGGAGATCTTTGCTTCCAACCATCGTGTCTTTGTGTGACGCAGAACAAATGAACAGATGGACTCTACATGCCTGGTTCCCAGCATGAAACATGGAGGAGGAGGTGTGATGGTGTGGGGGTGCTTTGATGGTGGGGATTTAAAGCCGAAGGTATACTGAGCCAACATGGCTACCATAGCATCTTACAGCGCCATGCTATTCCATCCGGTTTGAAACCCAGTCCAGATGGTTTTGGGGTGAGCTGGACCTCAGAGTGAAGGCAAAGGGCCAACAGGTGCTCAGCATCTCTGGGAACTCCTTCATGAACGATGGAAAAACCATTTCAGGTGACGGCCTCTGGGAGCTCATCAAGAGAATGAAAGAGAGAGCGAAGCAGTGATCAGAGCTAAAGGAGGCTACTTTGAAGAACCTGGAATATCAGACAGATTTTCAGTCGTTTCACACTTTTTTGTTAAGTATATAATTCCACATGTGTTCTTTCATAGTTTTGATGCCTTCAGGGTGAATCTACAATTTTCAGTCATGAAAATAAAGAAAACTCTTTGAATGAGAAGCTGTCCAAACGTTTGGTCTGTTCCATGTTTCCAGACTGATGAGATAAAAAATGATCATCATTATGTTTTAAAGGTAAAGACTGAGGTAGGAAGACGAAGCATTCACTTCTCGCTCTAATCACAGGTCAACTTGTTCAATTGTTATGTGTGTGCGTGGGGGGGGGGGGTTGACTTACCGACTGCCCAAGCTTTTCCAAATTATCCAGGAAATACTTGACTGACTCGCCCTGAGGAGAGAAAGAGAAACAGTTCAGTTTGAGAAGAAGCGGACCGGATGTCTCTATGTCATGGATCCAGACCGACTAACTGGGAAATGAAGCCATTCCTGACTCCAGGTTTAGTGACGCAGCTTCCAGGTTATCGCCACAACTCCCGCTGGACATCAGTTTTACGGGCGACTTTTCCCCCCAATAAAACGCAAGAGTAGAGATGATGTCATCAACTGAAACAGTTCTAGTGTGCGATATAAACCCAGTGTGGATGTGTAGCCCTAAAAACAGGTTTAATATAGATTTTAAAGGCTGTATATTGTATGCTAATATTATTTGTTGTCTAAATTTGCATTAAAATCAATCAGTTAAATAAATAAGACTGTTTTACTACACAGGCTGGAAGTTTGGAGGATAAAAATCACTGAGTGAGACCATGATGTTCAAACAGCTCCAAAACAAAACCAAAGCATTTATGGCTGCTCTGTCCAGGAGGTAAAAACCACAGAACACTTTCACCTTGGAGCCACAATACTCATCTGATGTGACCCCCCCCCCCCCGCCCCGACCTGTGTGGTTATTAGAGGTGAGTATTGGCTTGAGTGTTGCGATTCGATACATGTCGCGATACTTGGGTCACGATACGATATTATCACGATATTGCAGTATCACTATATATTGCCATATTTTCCCCAGCTATCAAAATCAAATGATGAGATAAAACAGCAAGTGCTGTATATTTTCATCAGAAAATATTGATGAGGTATTATTATCCATGTTGTTTGGGGTTTTCTTCCACTGTGACTGCCTCAAATACAGATTTGGTGCTGCACGCACAGTTAAAGGGCTCCACAGCGCTTTCTGCCAGAGTGGTGGTGCAGAGGTAGCCCATTTTCCCATCAATGTTTTATGGAACCATTTTTTTTTTTTTATCGATACTAAAAAGTGAAAGATCGATATTATATTGGGCAGCCGGATATCACGATATATCGCCAAAACGATTATTTCCCACACCCCTAGTGGTTATAGTGGCCCACAGGCTCTTGTTTGGCCGTGGCCAGCTCAGGTGTAAGCAGACCTATCACTATTGTCCGATGGGTCACCGATACGTCTTCGTTGATCATCCTCAGACTCGCTGTCATAATCTGAGCCGCTTCCTACCCAGTCCTCCTCATCGGTCTCTCCACTCCTCCTGAGTTGCCATCATCAATATTTTGAAGCATTTCTAAAGCCGGTTTCACTCTTAGATTTCTTCTGAAAGGCGTTTTCCTGTAGCCTAGTAAACTAGCCCCAACAGCTAGTGACTAAAATCATTTCTGCCTGCAGTGGTCTAGCCTCCATCAATGCCCCAGGCCCTAGAACTGGTGGGCCAATCACAACGCAGAGATGTGTTTTGAATGTCTGGATGCGAAGTGGGCGGGGTTTGAGGGCCTGACAGCAGAGCTGTGAGACGCAGTAGCATTCACTGCGATAGCAGCAGCTTCAAATGGAGCGCTCCATTGGAAGCTAAAAGTTCTCTTTCTGTTGCTGTTGTTCAATAAAAGTACTTTTAAGATCATTTGAGGCGAGAATATTATACTTTAAAACTTCACTATATGGAACATTTACCGATTTAATGCGTAATTAAAAAGCTGAGAGGACTGCGGCAACCAGCGGAGCTCTGAGGCTAACAGCAGCCAGGGCTAACGGCAGCCCGTCTGCAGCGACCCTCTCTCTGCATAGTCATAGAAGGTTGTATTCGCCGTTTTACCAACAATCTGTTTCCACTCCCCCACCAGCTTTCTGTCGCGCTTCCTACGTCACAGTCAGCTGCTCTCATTGGTCAGAGCGTTGGCCAATAGGCACAGACATGGTTTGAAAAACAACGGGTTGTTTTCATCAACAATCTTCTGATGTCTCATTCATCTCATATTTAGTCTGGTTTATCAGGTTAATTTTTCTGTTTAGCCAAAGAGCTCTATGTAGAATGTTGGTTGCTAGGCAACGGTACAGAACGTCAATCAACTGCAGAAAGAATTTACAATGCAACTAATAGAGGTAAAATTAACTTATTTATTTTTTACCTTATTTTTTTTTTAAACTAGGTGAAAATGAAGGAAATATAGAAAGTCAGTTAACACGAGCAACACATGATTAATGTAAATAAAGTTACTTCACTCCAAAATCTCCGATCCATCAAAATGGCGGCCTTGGTAGTTCTAGTGTTAGATGGAAATGTTTGAGGAGTCAGACCCGCCTCCGCTCTGCCTGCGACCTTCTGGATTCTGTTCTCACTCAGATCTTCGTCCATCGGTGGAGCTGCGGCGTTCCTTCCTGCCAGACTACAGGCCTGCAGCTCTGATCCACTGATGCTGTGGCGTTTAAGCGTCTTCATGGTTACTCCTCATCTAGTCAGACATCCTCTAACTGCTGGGGAGCTTCTGCTGCAGCAGGTGAGGCTAGGGAGCGGCAGCACGGTGCTTTCTCTCCCCCCTCCTCCTCTCCCTGAAACTCCTGAACTCTACAGACACTTCTGTATGAAACGCCAGCGATGAACCTGTTTTTAGGGAGGCAGCGGTCGTGTGACAGCGACGCGTTGGAGGAACGATGCTGCTGTACCTGTGGCCATGTAGGCCCTCTGAAACCGATCTGTGCCGCGTTCAGTTAACCCCAGCTTGGTTCTTACGACCATTCTAACATCACGCTAGCACGGTTCCTCGCCTCCTATCAGCTGTCCACCATACTAAAGTTCTCAAGGTGAGAATTACGCAAACAAAAATCTCTGCACCCATAACAGGACCTTATGTGCCTGGATAGCGTCAAATTTGAATGAGAGCGTCTGTCCCTGGATCAGCCCAGGTCACACCGCACCTTCTGATGTGATTTATTGTTAATAAGCTGAGATCAAGTTCGTGTTGTGAATAGGGGTGTGCAAAATAATCGTCATGATGATGCATCGTGATTCTAATTTTCGTGATCTACTGCATGGATTCTTGACGCCAAGTATCGATTATTAATTTAAAAAAATGAATAAATAAAATTGCATGAATGGTTGGCGAACATGAGCCAAAAACAAGTGTAATACAACTTCCAGTCCAGTAGATGTCGCTGCAAATGTGTTGACGCACGCTGCCTTGTGTCACAAGCATTTCTGGCCGCGGGATACTGTGCATAGTCATTCAAAAACAAAACATGGAGGAGAAAATATTGCAATGCATCGCAATAATTCAAGTATCGTGATGCATCGTGATAGAATCGCATCGTGGCCTGTGAATCGTGATTCGAATCGAATCGTGACTTCTTTGGCAATACCCACCCCTAGTTGTGAACAGATCTGTGAATTACTAAGCCGGACACGCCAGAAAACCCGCAAAATGAGTCAGCTGACTGTAAAAAGTTCTCAGGCTCCTCTCCTGTGGAACCAACTACCAGTTTTAGTCCGTGAGGCAGACACCCTGTCTACTTTTAAGGCTAGGCTTAAAACTTTCCTTTTTGATAAAGCTTCTAGTTAGAGTGGCTCAGGTTATCCTGAGCTATCTCTATAGTTCTGCTGCTATAGGCTTAGACTGCTGGAGGACATAGGGACCCCTTTTTCATCATTCTGCTTCATTCTATCTCTATTCTCCCACTCTGCAGAATCTGTTAGTTCAATCTCTAACGTTCTGCTCTCTCTGCTTTTTCTCATAGTAGCTTCATCTGGTCTGTTCCTGTTTGGCTGTGACTCCATCCTGGAGAGAAATATCAGCTGTGCTGCTGCCATCAACACCTTTGTTTCTAGATGCTGGAGCTTGGCCTGTTTTCCAGTGTAGTCCTGTTTCTCTGACTGTGACTAACTGGATGTGCTCTCTTCATCCTCTGACATGGGAGCTGGCTCGGAGCTCGTCTGCCTGGCTGTGTGTTTCCTGGACGGGGCCGCCTGTGGAGCTGGTTGACAGTTGCCTTTTGTATCTATGCTTCTTTTTCTATGTCTGCTTCTGTCTCCTTGAACCCCAGTGGGCCTCAGCAGATGGCCGCTCACACTGAGCCTGGTTCTGCTGGAGGTTTCTTCCTGTTCAAAGGGAGTTTTTCCTCTCCACTGTCGCTACAAGCATGCTTAGTGTGAGGGATTGCTGAAGAGTCAATGAGTCGATGCAATCAGCTGGTTTTCCTTAGATAGAAAACTTTGAATCAATGTGACTGGATGATCTGGTGAACTGGAAAGTGACCTGAGATGACGTGATGTGAATTGGAGCTATAGAAATAAACTGAATAGAACTGAAATAGGAGACGTTCTGCTCATTTGATCTTTGTTATCAAAGAACCGAGCCACAGATGATCGTGCCGAGTCCTACTGTTGAGCTAGCACTAGCTTTAGCTCTGTTCGGTTCAGTTGCGTTCCAGTTAACTCAGCAGTTATCTTGGTTTCTGAGCTCAGAACGGTTTCAAAAGGCTGATTAAAACAAGGCTGAAGGTAGAGAACTCAGCAAATCGGCTTTCAGCAACATTGGATCAGTTCCCTCTGTTATTAAACATATCCAATGAAGACCAACCCGATCAGAAGGCGGGTCAAAGGGCACGCCGCTTTGGTCAAAGTGGAGCGAAACCAGAAGCCGTTTCTCACTCACCAGCTGAAACTCGCGGCGGCGGTCGTAGGCGTTCTGGATGCCTTGGTCCGCCCACAGAGCGCGGATAGACGGCAGGTAGTGCTGGAACACTTTGGGCTGAACCATCCCCCGACCATGGGCCACGGCGGAACGGGTATCGAACGCCATCATGTTGTCTCCATGCTGCTGGTTGGATGGGTTCCCCCATGGGATGTGGAGCTTTTCCCGTGCATCCACCAGCACCCGGATACCTGCAGGGATGGACAAAGGTTCATAAACACCATGAGGAGAAAGATTCCTGACAAACTGAACGGGAGGCGAGCTCCGCCTTCTGAGGGCGGCGTGCTTTTCAGCAGCACAGCTGTTAGAGAAGCAGGGCTTCATGCGGCAGAGTCAGGGTGTGGGCTGCACGCAAACCTTCATCAGGACCAAACCGACCACCTGTCTTCCTTGTTGTTTCCACTGCTCACGCTGCGGCGGAAGCTGACAGGGAGAGGACTACTTCCTGGACGCAGCCTAAACCAACCTGATGAAGGAGGAGTTTAGCTTTTCTATGGTTTTCTATGTTGTTTAGTGAAATTATTATTAGTTCAAAGTTGAATAATTTTGCTCATCTTTAAAGGAGAATTCCGGTTTTTAACACTTTTAGCCCATTTTCTGTAGTGTCCAAGATGAAATCGAATGATCGACACCAAAATTTTGACGATTGGTCCTGTCTCTGCTATTTGGCTCATGCAGAATCCCCCCCTGGCTGCTTCAGAATGGCTTCCATAGTGCATGTCCGATAATGTCCTTAAAACAACCTTAAACGTTCTTTTTTTGTCGGACTCCGTAATTTTCTCTGGTCCCCTCCCTGATCTGACCAGTGATGACATGTTTAGCCGCATGTCGTCATTCAACCGCTGGTTGTCTAGGTGGTGCCCTGAAAACAACGTGGGCTACATTAATAATTGGCAATCCTTTTGGGGAAAGCCTGGTCTGATTCGGAGAGACGGCATCCATCCCACTTTGGATGGTGCAGCTCTTCTTTCTAGGAATCTGGCCACATTTATTAGTCCTCCAAAACCCTGACCACCCAGGGTGCAGACCAGGAAGCAGAGTTGTAGTTTAACACACATCTCTGCAGCTTCTCTACTGTTACCCACTCTTTACTCCATCCAGACAGTGTCTTGCCCACGACCAAAATCTAATAAATTAGCAAAGATTCCCAAAGGAGTAAATCATGATAATCTAATTAAAATCAAAATAACTCCAATTGGGGAAAAAGTTAAAACAATTAAATGCGGTCTGTTTAACATAAGATCGCTTTCCTCTAAAAGTCTACTAGTTAATGACTTGATTTGTGATAATCACATTGACTTGTTTTGCCTTACAGAAACCTGGCTGCAGCAAGAGGATTATGTGAGCATAAATGAGGCAACTCCTTCAAGCTATTTAAATTTTCACATCCCCAGAAGTTCTGGGCGAGGAGGAGGAGTAGCAACAATCTTCCAGTCTGACTTACTGATTACTCCCAAAACAGTTAATACCTACAACTCTTTTGAACATTTAACCCTTAATTTCCCTGATCCAAATTTCAAGGCAAGAAAACCTCTTCTTTTTGTAACTTTGTATCGTCCACCAGGTCCTTACTCTGAATTTTTAGATGAGTTTTCAGAGTTCCTTTCTGATTTGGTATTAAATACTGACAGGGTCATCATAGTGGGAGATTTTAACATCCATGCTGACATTGAAGTCGATAGCTTAAGAGCAGCCTTTAATGCTATCTTAGACACTATTGGCTTTGTTCAAAATGTGAATAGTCCCACGCATTCTCATCTTCATACTTTGGATCTTGTGCTGACATACGGCATAGAATGTGAAGAAATAACAGTATTTCCTCACAACCCTGTCCTCTCTGACCACTTTCTAATAACCTTCAGGATTACTTTAACAGAGTTCTCCTCCCCCAAAAGAAGGTTCAATTTTAGTAGATCTTTATCAGATAGTGCAGTTATAAATTTTAAAGAATCTGCTTCACTTTCTCTCTGCTCTGTGTCACTGAGCAGTGCTGCAGAGTGCAAAAGCTTAGCTTATTCCCCTTCACAGGTTGATGATTTTGTTGATGGGGTTGCTAGTTCTCTGCGTATTGCCTTAGACAACGCAGCTCCTTTGAAAATGAAAACCGTTAAAAATAGAAAGCTTGCTCCTTGGTTTAATGCAGAGCTGCGTACTTTGAAGCAAAATGCTAGGAAACTGGAGAGAAAATATCGCTCCACAGGCCTGCGGGAGTCCTTCCTAGTCTGGAAAAATGGTTTACTGCTGTATAAGAGGACCCTTTGTAAAGCAAGAGCAGCATACTTCTCCTCATTAATAGAGGAGAATAAGAATAATCCTAGATTTCTTTTTAATACAGTTGCCAAACTCACCCAGAGCCATAGCTCTGTTGAACCGTCCATTCCACCTGCTCTTAGCAGCAATGATTTTATGGGATTCTTTATAAATAAGATTGATCTTATTAAAAATAAGATCATAAGCACTCCTCTATCCGCGATTGTACCTGAGGTAGTCATGGAATCTGAACCGGGTTTAGACTGCTTTGATCCAGTTGAACTCTCTGAATTAGCAAAATTATTGTCTTCATCTAAGCCTTCAACTTGTATGTTAGATCCAGTTCCAACCAGGTTATTTAAGGAGGTATTTCCTTTGATCTCCTCCTCCATTTTAGATGTGATTAATCTATCTCTGTTACAGGGATATGTACCTAAAGCTTTTAAGATTGCTGTAATTAAACCTCTGCTTAAGAAACCGTCTCTTGACCCAGATGACTTGGTCAATTATAGACCTATATCCAATCTTCCTTTCTTATCCAAAATTCTTGAGAAAGTAGTTGCCAAACAAGTTTGCGATCACTTCCACCATAATGAACTTTTTGAAGAGTTTCAGTCTGGCTTTAGAGCTCATCATAGCACTGAAACAGCTCTGGTGAAAGTCACTAATGATATTCTCATGGCCTCAGATAATGGACTTGTATCTGTGCTCGTCCTGTTGGATCTTAGTGCTGCATTTGATACAGTTGACCATAATATTCTTTTAGAAAGACTTGAATATTTTGTTGGAATTAAAGGAACAGCACTAGACTGGTTTAAATCTTATCTATCTGATCGAATTCAGTTTGTTCATGTTAATGATAGATCTTCAACACGCTCAAAGGTTACCTGTGGAGTACCACAGGGATCAGTGCTAGGACCAATTCTCTTTACTTTATACATGCTCCCAATTGGTAGAATTATTAGACAGCATGGGATTAATTTCCACTGTTATGCTGATGATACCCAGCTATATCTGTCTATAAATCCAGATGAAGCTAACCCATTACATAGATTACAGGCATGTCTTGAAGACATAAAAACCTGGATGACTCTTAACTTTCTGCTTCTGAATGCAGACAAAACAGAAGTTATAGTCTTTGGACCAGAGTCTCTGAAAAAGAAACTGATTAGTCAGTCACTTCATTTGGATGGGATTAAACTGATTTCAGATAATAAAGTAAAAAATCTTGGTGTTATTTTTGATCAGGACCTGTCATTTAAATCCCATATCAAAGAGGTTTCTAGAATTTCCTTCTTTCATCTGAGGAACATTGCAAAAATTAGAAATATCCTGTCCAGGGGTGATGCTGAGAAACTAGTCCATGCATTTTTTACTTCAAGGCTGGACTATTGTAATTCTTTACTATCAGAAAGTCCACAAACTGTAGTTAAAAGCCTTCAGCTGATCCAAAATGCTGCAGCCAGAGTTCTAATGAAAATGAAAAAGAGAGATCATATCTCTCCTATCCTGGCTTCTCTTCATTGGCTTCCTGTTAAATCAAGAATAGAATTTAAAATCCTCCTTCTCACATATAAAGCCTTAAATGGCCAAGCTCCATCTGATATCAGAGATCTGATTGTTCCTTATGTTCCTAACAGAGCACTTCGCTCTCAATCTGCAGGTTTACTAGTGGTTCCTAGAATTTCTAAAAGTAGAATGGGAGGCAGATCTTTTAGTTCTCAGGCTCCTCTCCTGTGGAACCAACTACCAGTTTTAGTCTGTGAGGCAGACACCCTGTCTACTTTTAAGGCTAGGCTTAAAACTTTCCTTTTTGATAAAGCTTATTGTTAGGGTGGCTCAGGTTATCCTGAGCTATCTCTATAGTTATGCTGCTATAGGCTTAGACTTTTGGAGGACATAGGGACCCCCATTTCATCATTCTGCTTCATTCTCTCTCTGTTCTCCTATTCTGCAGAATCTGTTAGTTCAATCTCTAACCTTCTGCTCTCTCTGCTTTTCCTCAGAGTAGCTTTGCCTCGTCTGTTCCTGTTTGGCTGTGACGTCATCCTGGAAAGAAACATCAGCTGTGCTGCTTCCATCAACACCCTTGTTAATAGATGTTGGAGATCGGCCTGTTTTCCAGTGTGGTCCTGTTTCTCTGACCGTGACTGAGTGGATGTGCTCTCTTCGTCCTCTGGCATGGGAGCTGCCTTGGAGCTCGTCTGCCTGGCTGTGTGTTTCCTGGACGGGGCCGCCTTTTACAGCTGCTTTTTGTATCTCTGCTTCTGTCTCCTTGAACCCCAGTCGGCCTCGGCAGATGGCCGCTCACACTGAGCCTGGTACTGCTGGAGGTTTCTTCCTGTTAAAAGGGAGTTTTTCCTCTCCACTGTCGTTACAAGCATGCTTAGTGTGGGGTATTGTATTTGAGTCAATGAGTCAATGCAATCAACTGGTTTTCCTTAGATAGAAAACTTTGTATCAATTTGACTGTATGATCTGGTTGAACTGTAAAGTGCCTTGAGATGACATGTGTTGTGAATTTGGCGCTATATAAATAAACTGAATTGAATTGAATTGAATTTTTAAAATATGCTACTCACCGGGTCGTCAGCGCTGTTCAATGACGTTCCAAAAAAAGTTTCGTGAAGAAAAACCGTTCCTGTCTTGTTTTATTTAGCATTTTGTAAATCCCAGAACTATTTTTTCCGATACATCACAACCGCTTATAAACTTCCGCTTCCCGTTCGAATCTGAAGCGTTGCACACTCCAGACCACTAGTTGGCGACGGTATCCTCTACCGTCAAACTCAAAGTCCAATATGTCCTCCTCAAGAATCCACCTTTCGTATTCCATTTTCAGAGTTTTTTAAAGTGTTTAACAGAGACGTTAGCACCTCGACGTCGGAGTACACAGAGTGAAGCAGAAACACTTGGGCCTTGCGAAAAGACTACAACTAAGCGTAAACAGGCCCCATTTCCGTTTCCGGTGGCGGAGGGATATTGACTATTCCAACAGAACTCAATGGGATTTACAAAATGCTAAATAAAACACTACAGGAACGGTTTTTCTTTACGAAACTTTTTTTGGAACGTCATTGAACAGCGCTGACGACCCGGTGAGTAGCATATTTAAAAAAAAGAACGTTTAAGGTTGTTTTAAGGACATTATTGGACATGCACTATGGAAGCCATTCTGAAGCAGCCAGGGGGGGATTCTGCATGAGCCAAATAGCAGAGACACGACCAATTGTCAACATTTTGGTTTCGATCATTCGATTTCATCCTGGACACTACAGAAAATGGGCTAAAAGTGTTAAAAACCGGAATTCTCCTTTAAATAAATAACCACAGCAGAAGGAAACTGGTTAGCAGCACAGAGGGACTGATGATGTCACTGTGGTCTGGATGAGGGTCAGCGGGTGTTTGCAGGTCGATACGCCCCCAAAAACCAGGTCAGTCTGACTGGGGTGGGGGCAGCCTAAACAGAATGGTGTCGCTGATTCTAAACAGGAAGTGGTTTTATTTTTCAGCACCATGTCGTGCGTCAGCCTCCACAGGCTCCATCATTCAGGACTTCATCAAGGGCTGCAACTAATTATTGATTATTGAAATAATTGCCAACTAATTTACTAATCAATTAAACGTTAGCTGCAGCATAGCGACTGTAAAACCTGCTTTTAGCTGACAGAGGGACCCACTTAGAGCAGGAATTAGAAAATAATATATAAACATTTTGCCTCTATCTGCTCTATAATCCTGAAGTTTTACTTTCACTTGGTTTAAATTGGTAAAAAATCTCCTTTAGGGAAACTTTTGTTATCTGATTATTAATTGATTTATTCAAAATTAAAATCATTAAATATTACTTTATAAGAAAGGGAAGGTCTTTAAGGTCTGAATCATCATCATCATCAGGTTCCCTCCTCTTCCTCTCATGTTCTGATGTTAAACTATTAACATTAATGCTGTTTAACCTTCGTCTGCGTCTTTGATGTGGAAGCGGCGTGACGGATGGAACCAAAGCTAAGTTTACCGTCGATGCTTCAAACTGGCCAAAACAATAAATCACTTCCTGTTATTGTCCATGTGACCGCGCTGAGAAACATTCTTCCCCTTTTCAGCAAATGGAGAAGAAAACGTCCTCCAGCATGAAGCCACAGACTGACAGGTGCCGGGGGCCCCGGCTGGCAGCCTTCAGCGTCTCTCAGGCTTCTCTCCTTTCTGCAGAAAATAACCCAAAATCCTTTAATAACTAAATCAGGAGCATCAGGACTCGATCAGCACAGCTGCCGTTTCCTCATAGATTCAGAGCAGAGCCTGGATTAGACGGATCAATCAATCATTATTGGACAGGAACCAGCAGGCTGGTTCATCATCTGAGTCATCAATGCTGTAAATGTTTACTGACCTTCTGGGGACCTATTGAGCTCCGCCCCATTCATGATGTCACGGGCTCAGAGGTACGGGGGTCAGGGACACGGTAACAGTCGGAGCAAACACCGAGAACTAAGATGGAGGACAGTCAGAGGAAAGAACCTTCAATGCTGATCCTGATAGATATAAGACTCAGTCCTGATGACCCCCCGCCACCCTGATGAGCCCCCCGCCGCCCTGATGACGCCCCGCCGCCCTGATGACGCCCCCGTCACCCTGATGAGCCCCCGCCGCCCTGATGAGCCCCCCGCTCTGCAACCCTGATGACTCCCCCGCCGCCCTGATCACCCCCCGCTCTGCCGCCCTGATGATGCCCCACCGCCCTGATGACCCCCGCTGTCCTAATGAATCCCCACTGGCCTGTTGACCCCCCCCAGCCGCCCTGATGATCCCCCAGCCGCCCTGATGACCCTCGCCGTCTGGATGAACCCCCGCCGGCCTGATGACCCCCTAGCCGCCCTGATGACCCCCCAGCCGCCCTGATGAGCCCCCCGCCGCTCTGATGAGCCCCCGCTGTCCTGATGAATCCCCACTGGCCTGATGACCCCCCCAGCCGCCCTGATGATCCCCCAGCCGCCCTGATCACCCCCCGCCCCACCGCCCTGATGACGCCCCACCGCCCTGATGACCCCCGCTGTCCTGATGAATCCCCACTGGCCTGATGACCCCCCCAGCCGCCCTGATGATCCCCCAGCCGCCCTGATCACCCCCCGCTCTGCCGCCCTGATGATGCCCCACCGCCCTGATGACCCCCGCTGTCCTGATGAATCCCCACTGGCCTGGCCTGTTGACCCCCCCCAGCCGCCCTGATGATCCCCCAGCCGCCCTGATGACCCTCGCCGTCTGGATGAACCCCCGCCGGCCTGATGACCCCCGAGCCGCCCTGATGACCCCCCAGCCGCCCTGATGAGCCCCCGCCGCTCTGATGAGCCCCCGCTGTCCTGATGAATCCCCACTGGCCTGATGACCCCCCCAGCCGCCCTGATGATCCCCCAGCCGCCCTGATCACCCCCCGCTCTGCCGCCCTGATCACGCCCCACCGCCCTGATGACCCCCGCTGTCCTGATGAATCCCCACTGGCCTGATGACCCCCCCAGCCGCCCTGATGAGCCCCCGCCGCTCTGATGAGCCCCCGCTCTGCAACCCTGATTACCACCCGCTCTGCCACCCTGATTACCACCCGCTCTGCCACCCTGATAACGCCCCGCTGCCCTGATGACCCGCGCTGTCCTGATGAATCCCCCCTGGCCTGTTGACCCCCCCCAGCCGCCCTGATGAGCCCCCGCCGCCCTGATCACCCCCCGCTCTGCCGCCCTGATTACCACCCGCTCTGCAACCCTTATAACGCCCCGCTGCCCTGATAACCCCCGCTGTCCTGATGAATCCCCACTGGCCTGTTGACCCCCCCCAGCCGCCCTGATGATCCCCCCAGCCGCCCTGATGACCCTCGCCGTCTGGATGAACCCCCGCCGGCCTGATGACCCCCTAGCCGCCCCGATGACCCCCCCAGCCGCCCTGATGAGCCCCTGCTCTGCAACCCTGATGACTCCCCCGCCGCCCTGATGACCCCCCACCGCCCTGATCACCCCCCGCTCTGCCGCCCTGATGACGCCCCACCGCCCTGATGACCCCCGCTGTCCTGATGAATCCCCACTGGCCTGATGACCCCCCCAGCCGCCCTGATGATCCCCCCAGCCGCCCTGATGACCCTCGCCGTCTGGATGAACCCTCGCCGGCCTGATGACCCCCTAGCCGCCCTGATGACCCCCCCAGCCGCCCTGATGAGCCCCTGCTCTGCAACCCTGATGACTCCCCCGCCGCCCTGATGACCCCCCACCGCCCTGATCACCCCCCGCTCTGCCGCCCTGATGACGCCCCACCGCCCTGATGACCCCCGCTGTCCTGATGAATCCCCACTGGCCTGATGACCCCCCCAGCCGCCCTGATGATCCCCCCAGCCGCCCTGATGACCCTCGCCGTCTGGATGAACCCCCACTGGCCTGATGACCCCCCCAGCCGCCCTGATGATCCCCCCAGCCGCCCTGATGACCCTCGCCGTCTGGATGAACCCCCGCCGGCCTGATGACCCCCCAGCCGCCCTGATGAGCCCCCGCCACTCTGATGAGCCCCTGCTCTGCAACCCTGATGATTCCCCCACCGCCCTGATCACCCCCCGCTCTGCCGCCCTGATGACGCGCCCGCCGCCCTGATTACCACCCGCTCTGCCACCCTGATAACGCCCCGCTGCCCTGATCACCCCCCGCTCTGCCGCCCTGATGACGCCCCATCGCCCTGATGACCCCCGCTGTCCTGATGAATCCCCACTGGCCTGATGACCCCCCCAGCCGCCCTGATGATCCCCCAGCCGCCCTGATGACGCCCTGATGACCCTCGCCGTCTGGATGAACCCCCGCCGGCCTGATGACCCCCTAGCCGCCCTGATGATCCCCGCCGGCCTGATGAACCCCCGCCGGCCTGATGACCCCCTAGCCGCCCTGCCGCCCTGATTACCACCCGCTCTGCAACCCTTATAACGCCCCGCTGCCCTGATGACCCCCGCTGTCCTGATGAATCCCCACTGGCCTGTTGACCCCCCCCCCAGCCGCCCTGATGATCCCCCCAGCCGCCCTGATGACCCTCGCCGTCTGGATGAACCCCCGCCGGCCTGATGACCCCCTAGCCGCCCTGATGACCCCCCAGCCGCCCTGATGAGCCCCCGCTGCTCTGATGAGCCCCTGCTCTGCAACCCTGATGACTCCCCCGCCGCCCTGATGACCCCCCACCGCCCTGATCACCCCCCGCTCTGCCGCCCTGATGACGCCCCACCGCCCTGATGACCCCCGCTGTCCTGATGAATCCCCACTGGCCTGATGACCCCCCCAGCCGCCCTGATGATCCCCCCAGCCGCCCTGATGACCCTCGCCGTCTGGATGAACCCCCGCCGGCCTGATGACCCCCCAGCTGCCCTGATGAGCCCCCGCCGCTCTGATGAGCCCCTGCTCTGCAACCCTGATGATTCCCCCACCGCCCTGATCACCCCCCGCTCTGCCGCCCTGATGACGCGCCCGCCGCCCTGATTACCACCCGCTCTGCCACCCTGATAACGCCCCGCTGCCCTGATCACCCCCCGCTCTGCCGCCTTGATGACGCCCCACCGCCCTGATGACCCCCGCTGTCCTGATGAATCCCCACTGGCCTGATGACCCCCCCAGCCGCCCTGATGATCCCCCAGCCGCCCTGATGACGCCCTGATGACCCTCGCCGTCTGGATGAACCCCCGCCGGCCTGATGACCCCCTAGCCGCCCTGATGACCCCCGCCGGCCTGATGAACCCCCGCCGGCCTGATGACCCCCTAGCCGCCCTGCAGCCCTGATGATGCCCCGCCGCCTCATCTCAATGTCTTCCCATATTGAGAGGCAGCGGGCCTGAGGCAGATCATGTGGCTCTGATAGATGGTCTGAGCTTCAGGCGGCTCAAACAGCCTGTAACCAGCAGGGGTCTGTCGTAGACGATACAAAGCGACCTCACAGCAGCGCCGAGCTTGGACACCTATGAGTCGCCTCTGACACCAATAGCTGCTGAGCTCACAGCAGGAAGGCCTGAAATACACGCCATGAACGGCGCTCTGATACGTTCCTGAAATAAACCTCAAAGAGACGTTAGAACGCAGGGAAACAGGCAGCCAGAGGTCCAAGGTTCCTAAAAACAGAGACAGCACTTCTGTCTTTGAGGACAGACAGCTGATTAATCAGCCTGTCAGCGAACCATCGGTCCATCAGCCTGTGGGAACAGCTCAGTGACGCGTGTCTGCCCGGGTCAAACGACTCAACAGGCAACCCGCGTTAAAATCACCTCGGCTCTGATCGGCATGCTGGGGGAACACCAGACCCGGGTCAACTTGCTAAATTACATGATACTACTGAACGCACCGCGTCAGTTGCTTCTGATCTATCCAGCAGAATCAACTCCTACTTCATTCATAAAACCGTAAAATTGAGGACATTTCCGGGGCGGCTTTAGCTGGGGACAGATGGTCCAAAACGGGGACTGTCCTTAGAAATCAGGGACATCTGATAACCGTAGCTCATACTGTTTTGTCCAAAAAGAACAAAAAAAAAATATTGACAGCACCCCCTGGATAGAGCTGCAGTGATAGAAGCTGCAGCGTCTCTCCTGCTCCTCTGTTAGCTAGCAGATCACTGAATCTCTCAGCATCCTGCTGCTGAATGATGCAGGGTTTGGGATTCTGCAGAAACTAGCGTAAAACCAACCAATGAGGAGGAAGGAAGACAGGAAACAAACATCTGGCCAGATGGAGGCAGCAGGGGATTTACCATCAGGCAATACTAGGCAGCTGCCTAGGGCCCCAAGTTCCTGGGGGCCCCATAAAACTCTGTTTACATGTATGGTTAATACAACTATAACTTATTTCTGCACATTAATTATGTTTCTGATAAAAATCCTTTGGCTAAAATGCCATCAGAACGCTGATAATATTAAGTGTGTCTCAGCCCCCCCCTTCAGTGTCCACCATATTGGATCAGTCCATTTGCTGCACATGTTCAGAAAGGTCCAAACAGACAGCAGCAAACCATTTGAAAACAAACCATGCAGAGCAGTGTTGCCAACTTAGCGCTTTAGTCGCTATATTTAGCCACTTTTCAGACCCCTCTAGCACTTTGATTTCTAAAAAGCTCCTAGCGCCAAATCTAGAGACTTTTTTCTGCTACTGGAGACTTTGGAGACAACATCTAAAAGCAGCGAACTCTGCTCTCCAGAGCGAGTAGATTGGTAACCCCGCCTCCTGCTCTCCTCTATCTTGTCTGCTGTCATGATTCATGCAGCTATTATTTCATCCAAATGAAAAATGGAGAACAGATAAGCAGATCATGGCTTGTCTACAGTGAAAAGAAGGACTGGGTTATTTACTTTGGCCTTTTTGGAAACACAGGAAGGAGCAATCAGCTAAGTGAGCTTAGTGCTTGGAAAAAATCTTTCATTCCTTTAGAGACAGCATGAAAAGTCAGCTGAGTACAAAACATAGAGAGGAAAACAAGAAGAAAAGGGACAAGAAGAGAGGGACACAACCTAGAACAGATAATGGATGTCTATTCTATTAACATTTCTCTATCCGTAGAATGGGGCTGTTTTCAGAGGGCCCCCTGGGGCCCCACATTTCCTAACCCCGGCCCTGCATGGAGGAGCTTTAGTTCAGTGGATCAGTCTGGTGATCTCAGCGTACCAAGGGGCGTGGAGCTCCAGCAGCAGCCGTGAGGAACCCTGCTGGAGTCAAACCGTGGAAGTGAGAAATCCCCGCGTGGCTCCATCACTCTGTCCGTGGATCTAAGGGCGTGTCCCCGGCTGTCTGAGCCGCTCACAGGGACCCCACCCACCCACCACAGCCCGTTAGCACATCTGTTAGCCCAGCAGCCTCACCTTTAATAACGTTGCTGTAGATGGTGGCCCTGAACTCCTCCCTGGCCTTCTGGTCGAAGTCCTCTCCGTGGATAATCCGCATCTGTTTGAGGAACGTGGACTTGCCGCTCTCTCCCGCTCCCAGCAATAAGATCTTTACTAACCTTTTAACGTAGGTTTTATCTCGGTGGATGCATTTATCTATCTCCTTAGACTTCCGCAGCTGCTCTGCCTCTCCGCTCGTGAGGAAACAGTTAGGAAAACAGAGCGATAGCAGGGAGCGGGACGGCAGGAAGTCCGCCATCTTTGAAGCAACTTCATCGATACAGTTAGAGAGGAGAGCTGCTGCTGCCTTCACGGCCCATCCGGACCGCCGCTGCTGCTGCCTTCACGGCCCATCCGGACCGCCGCTGCTGCTGCCTTCATGGTCCATCCGGATTTTTCTACACCCAGAGAAGAAACTAATGTTCCATTCTAACCACGATTAGTCTGTCTGTCTGTCTGTCTGTCTGTCTGTCTGTCTGTCTGTCTGTCTGTCTGTCTGTCTTTCTTTCTTTCTTTCTTTCTTTCTTTCTTTCTTTCTTTCTTTCTTTCTTTCTTTCTTTCTTTCTTTCTTTCTTTCTTTCTTTCTTTCTTTCTTTCTTTCTTTCTTTCTTTCAGGAAACTAATGTTCCATCCATCCATAATGTTTATTACTTTTGTAGAAGTTGGGGGATCAACTTCACCTTTTTACTCCAGTAAAAGTACAATTCTTTTAAGTATAAACAAATTTGTGCAGGAAAAACTGTTCAGGCCAGAATCTTTACTGCTCTACCCTATTAAAGGAACATTTTTCTATGATTCTAGATGATAACTTCCTTAGACTTCATTTTCTTAGTTTTATTACTAATGGTAACAGTGTCACATTTACCTTTGTATCATCTGGATAAACTATTTATTTTGGTATGTGGTGAGAAACAAGTTGGGGCAGCACCGAGTCCAACAACAAAGAGATTAATTATTTGATGGTTTTTATTTCTTTTAAACACCAACAGGCCAGGATGAAAATGACCTTAAATGAAACAAAACTAAAGAGACTATTTTTAAAATGTAAGGATAAGTAAAAAGTTGTCTAAAAATAATTACTCCAGTAAAGCATAGATAGTAAAATATTACTATTCAAGTAAGGTAATGGAGTATTTGTACATTTGTTACTTGATACCTCTGTATTTATCTACCTATCGTCTATTATGTCCATAACAGACTGTCTTTGAATGCAGCACAGACTGCCGCGTGCAGCGTGAGCGCGCTCCAGCTTCAGTGTTTGGGTGGGTCATGCAACACTACAGGGAGACAAGCAGATGGATGCAGAGAGTTTGGACACGGTCATTTTAATCACTTAATGACGTCAGCAGTTTGATTTTCACTACAGACTTTAGATAAACCATTTTGAATGAAGAGGCTTTCTAATTCTGATTTATAAAATAAAACCTAAATCTAAAGATCATAGACTTATAGGAACCTGCTGGTCCTGCATTGAATGCTGTGAAGCCTCTTCCCAGAGGGCAGCAGGGAGAACAGTCCATGGTGGGGGGGTCATTGATGATGTCACGGACTCGGGACACGCAGCGCTGGGATGAAATGTCTTTAATGGAGGGAAGAGGAGCCCCCATGATCCTCTCTGCTGTTCTCACCTTCTTCCAGTCTGAGGCGCTGCAGCCTCCACACCACACAGTGAGACAGCTGCTCAGAACGCTCTCTTCTCTCCAGGATTTTTTCCAAGAAGACAGCATCACCAGGAGGATGTAGAAATGCATTCGGATGATCACAGACTACAACACACCCTCCTCCCCGGTAGATGCAGCAAACACTGACTTCCTAAATGTGTCATGATGGGTTTTCTTAGAGTAAAGCCCAAGATGCAGAACACTCACGGAGGCACTGGTAAAAGTCCAAGGAGTTTATTTTAAGACAAGCACATGGATTATAATGAAAACAATACAGGCAGGGGACTGGTTCACTGGGGTTTGTGCAGGGAAAGGGAGAAGGCAGGATTTGAGCTTCCAGCTCGTGGCAGGGAACAACAGGGGAAGATCTTCATGGGAACCTCTAGGGAAACTCCACGGAGAAGTCGTCAGGTTGCATCCAAGTAGAAATCTTCGGCTTGGCTCACCAGGGCAGATTAGCTGGCTAGGCTTTCCAAGAGCTTCAGGCTTGAGACTGGTTTCCTGAGATGCAGCTCCTCCAGAGCTGCAGACCAGAGACTGGGTTCCAGTGAGGGTGCTCTTCCTGAGATTCACAAGGAGACAAGAGGTTAAGCTCATCCAGAGCTTCACGAGGAGACAGGAGGTTAAGCTCATCCAGAGCTTCACGAGGAGACAGGAGGTTAAGCTCATCCAGAGCTTCACGAGGAGACAGGAGGTTAAGCTCATCCAGAGCTTCACGAGGAGACAGGAGGTTAAGCTCATCCAGAGCTTCACGAGGAGACAGGAGGTTAAGCTCGTCCAGAGCTTCACGAGGAGACAGGAGGTTAAGCTCGTCCAGAGCTTCACGAGGAGACAGGAGGTTAAGCTCGTCCAGAGCTTCACGAGGAGACAGGAGGTTAAGCTCGTCCAGAGCTTCACGAGGAGACAGGAGGTTAAGCTCGTCCAGAGCTTCACGAGGAGACAGGAGGTTAAGCTCGTCCAGAGCTTCACGAGGAGACAGGAGGTTAAGCTCGTCCAGAGCTTCACGAGGAGACAGGAGGTTAAGCTCGTCCAGAGCTTCACGAGGAGACAGGAGGTTAAGCTCGTCCAGAGCTTCACGAGGAGACAGGAGGTTAAGCTCGTCCAGAGCTTCACGAGGAGACAGGAGGTTAAGCTCATCCAGAGATTCACGAAGAGACAGGAGGTTAAGCTCGTTCAGAGCTTCACGAGGAGACAGGAGGTTAAGCTCATCCAGAGCTTCACGAGGAGACAGGAGGTTAAGCTCATCCAGAGCTTCACGAGGAGACAGGAGGTTAAGCTCATCCAGAGCTTCACGAGGAGACAGGAGGTTAAGCTCATCCAGAGCTTCACGAGGAGACAGGAGGTTAAGCTCATCCAGAGCTTCACGAGGAGACAGGAGGTTAAGCTCGTCCAGAGCTTCACGAGGAGACAGGAGGTTAAGCTCATCCAGAGATTCACGAAGAGACAGGAGGTTAAGCTCGTCCAGAGCTTCACGAGGAGACAGGAGGTTAAGCTCGTCCAGAGCTTCACGAGGAGACAGGAGGTTAAGCTCGTCCAGAGCTTCACGAGGAGACAGGAGGTTAAGCTCATCCAGAGCTTCACGAGGAGACAGGAGGTTAAGCTCATCCAGAGCTTCACGAGGAGACAGGAGGTTAAGCTCGTCCAGAGCTTCACGAGGAGACAGGAGGTTAAGCTCGTCCAGAGCTTCACGAGGAGACAGGAGGTTAAGCTCGTCCAGAGCTTCACGAGGAGACAGGAGGTTAAGCTCGTCCAGAGCTTCACGAGGAGACAGGATTCCTGTGAGGCACAGATAAGGAGAGATTAGAATCTGGTCTCAACCTAGGAATAACCAAGACTCAGTCTATAGCGGAAGGTTAAGGAAGCTAACCAACTAAGATCAACACTGCGGCGTGGAATCCAGGTCTGGAGGTAGCTTAAATACTGTGGTCCTCCTGATTAGTAGATCAGCCACAGGTGTGTGAGAGGCTCAGCTCAGGAGGACCCACGGCGCACTCTGCTGGAGGCAGAGGGTAAACTCCAGAACCTGAGAGTGACTCCAGCCCTAAGACAAAGAGACAAAAAGAGAGCAGAAGAGGATCCTCGGCGCCCTCTGGTGGGCAAGCCTGAGGATCCCAACAAAATGTCAGAGAAACGGGACTACACTGGAAAATAGGCCAGACTCCACTGAGCCTGGTTCTGCTGGAGGTTTCTTCCTGTTCAAAGGGAGTTTTTCCTCTCCACTGTCGCTACAAGCATGCTTAGTGTGAGGGATTGCTGAAGAGTCAATGAGTCGATGCAATCAGCTGGTTTTCCTTAGATAGAAAACTTTGAATCAATCTGACTGGATGATCTGGTGAACTGGAAAGTGACCTGAGATGACATGATGTGAATTGGAGCTATAGAAATAAACTGAATAGAATTTAATTGTAGGTTTTCTTTCACCAAATGAGGGGAACCAACTATTTAGTCTAATATTTTCCCACCTTAGGAAGCTGAAGTAAAGACGGAAAAACAGCCTCATCTAGAGTTCATTAAAGCTGAAGCTACTGCCAACAGCCTAGTATCCTCCCAGCCTGGCTTTTTACTGGAATCACTGGGGGTTTATCTGACTGCTGATTGGTGGATTAACTTCCTGTAATCTGCTCAGCAGGAGCGCATTCGTTCCTCTGCATGCACTCACTCGTCTCTCTGCAACCATTAAAGCTTGGACGTGTCGCTCCGATATTTAATTTGACTCAGTCTGATGTGGTTTTGATCAGGGAGCAGGTATGACAATCAGAACGGCGCGTCCGAACAGGGGGCAGCATTTCAGGCCGCGTACGCACTGCCTCAAAAAGGTGGGTCAAAGTCCTGCTGCTTTTGGTCATCTGAGCTATTGATTGTGTTCATATGCTGTAAATACCTTTAAACTCTGGTTGTAATATGTGTCATTTAGTAATTTAGGCTTGTTGTCTACAGGTTAGTCCTTCTGTTGGTTTCTACCTTCCCAACCAGCAGTTTATCAGCAGGAAGCCATTCCCACTGGAAATCAGCTGGTTCTGGTTAGTTTTGTGGGGAAACCTGATGCATGTGTTTCCTTAAGGCTTTCAGCTTAGCCAGGAGAACAGCAGCAGGTTTCCAAAGATAATCTTTAATTCCACTTTAAAGCCAATTAGCTGCTCTGCAGTCAGAGTTCATGACCAAGGGGGGGGGGGATTTATTCAGAATAATATTACTCAGCAAAGTTATGTATGGCAGTATCTCTATAGACCTGGATCCTCCTGGATGATTGATGGAAGGTTTGTGTTAAACCTTTGCAGTGGTCCATATTTTGGAACGGGAGGTAGTAGTGTTTGTTCCTACAGCAGTTTCTTTCTCAGCCATGGGGAGAAAGCTGTGTTGCAGTCCATCCATGCAGACCTGCATTGTTCTAAGTCCTTCTGAATCCTGCCAGATCCTCCTGGCTCCTCCTGAATCTTACTGGATCCTCCTATGTCCTCCTGGGTCATCTTGAATCATCCTCAATCCTCCTGAATTATTCTGGATGGTCTTATGTCTTCCTGGATCCTCCTGGATCCTGTCGACCCATTCAAGCAAGCGGCTTCAGTGGATCTCATGTAGTTTTGGGCTTAGGGAGCCAGAGATCCGCAGATCATCAATGACGATTTTGCTAGTTTGAGGTAGGAGACCTTCAGGTTTTATAGGGAGTATAAAGTATCTGAGTGATACAGAGGACTAACCAGCCCTGAAACACCTAAACCAAGAGCTTTGTCTTTTAATACCCTGATAGGGCACCTTTCCTGTTGTTTACTGATCTCATAGGTATCGAGGAGGATTAGGTCTACTTAGTTAACCTCAGGATATCAGTTATCCTTTTTTTTAATGATTTGTTTTGGTTCGATTTGGTTCTGTTGGTCTCTTCATGACACGATACTCTGAATAGAGATAAGTCTGAAACAGCTGGATTGAGAGTCCAAGTCTAACGACGTGGCGCTTCACCAGAGCTGGACTGACTGCTTCCATTGGATTGTTGGTTTTTGCCCCAAGAGTTGAACTATCTTGGTGTCTTGTTAATGAGTGATGGCGGGACGAACGAGGATTCTGACAGAAAACTGTGGTCTTTGTTTTCTGCTCCAGTTTGTAAAGCCGGGCGTACACTGTACGATTTTTCCAATGGTTGCACGCAGATACAGCTCAGACTGTACGACCAAACCGTATTTGGACAAAGACATGGCTGAGCAAACATGGCTACTACGGTCTGTCATTGCCCCCCCGCCATGCTTCTGTGTTTTCCTCTGAGAGGAAGAAGAAGAATCCTTGTTTGCCCACTGAGCGATTTGTCCACGACCACCTTACGACGGCCGACTGAATTTCAAACATGTTTGATTTTCTCCTGACCTTATGATTCCTGATGGGGGGGGTGGTCGTTAGAGGCTGATCGCCTGTCGTTACCCCCCCTGGTCTCTACACCACGCACCATCAGGCTGAAAGTCAGCCCGATTGAAAAATTCTCGCACGACTGGAGAATCGGCCTGAAAAGGGCAAAAAAATTGTACAATGTACGGCCGGCTTAAATAAGGAGACATGATGGTTCATGGTGTTTAGTGGCATCATCAGACTTACTAGAGACATTACTGCTGCCGTTATTTCTACCACTGCTATTGATTACTATTACTGTCAGGAAGGGTAGCCGTATAGATGAGGTTTGTTTAGTTTTTACTGCACTAGTGGCTCGTTTTTCTGACAGTAGGCTGACAGGAAAAAGGGGGCTGAGAGAGGGGAAGAGACATGCGGCAAAGGACCACAGGCCAGATTCAAACCCTCCATACATGGGTTGTGCGCTCTAACCACTGCTCTACCTGCACGTTAAACATGACCTTTTTACTCTCGAAAATGATAGGTCTTTTTAGAACGGCAGTAATAAAGACATGATTGAGAAAAGGCAGGTCTCATTGTATTCCATTTGTTCTACATCATCATGTCATGCGCACTAACCACTGTTCCACCTGCACGCCCAGGGAAGCCATATTTAAATATCAAATCATTCTGGCTTAAATATGTATATAAATATTTATCAGACCATATTGTCAGAAAAGAAAAATTATATAAAAAAAAATGGCTTAAAATCTGTGTTTTTTCATTATCTTCTGCAGGCCAGTTAGTTCTACGTCAGCCTGAACACCTAAATTCAGCCAATCATATATCAACGGCCATCTGTCAATCACATTTTTTCGGTCATAGCATCTTGATTCATGTGTCGCAGCTAATATACGCAACGGTTGAAATCAGAATCCTTTCCTTTCCCATTGAGTTGCGTCCCAGTGTTCACGGGGATGGACGTCTGTGTCTTCGGCAGGCGTAGAGCTAACAATACTGGCAGCGTTGCGAGGCAAGGGCTCAAACATGTACGGCTGGAAGCCTTCTACACCAAACCAAGCTTCTGCCGCCCTGGCGTCCTCTTCCACAACATCTTTGTCCCCGCTTTCCTGCTCTAAATAACAAATGGATGACGGAGGAGACTCATCCACGACCTCCGACACTAAACTCTCCTCCTCTTGCATGTTTCCGCTGTCCATAGCGTTCCTTGACAGCGTCGTTTCTAAGTCACCAATTTAGTGCTACTTGGTCCCAATGGAATTTCCCATTGGGAACCTGCTAGCACTAAGTTGCTAACTGGTTAGCAAGATGCTTCCATCAAACCGGTCTCAACCAAACTGCTTGTGAACCTTCCGCCACAACAATCCCGCCCCCTTGATAATCGACCAATTACATTCACTTTATTAATGTATTAATTAATATTAACTCAGTTCAGATCAAAACACCAGTTGATCCCTGAAGGGACATGCTGATGGTCGAATGAAGGAAGGATCTCTAAGGTGTGGAATATGTAGAAATATCAACCTCCAACGTGCTTATTTAGTAACTGGGTTCACCATCCTCGTGAGGCATCACCTTAATGTTCATGGCGTTTGGCTGTGGATGCATTTATCAGTCAGTTTACATGTTTGGAAATGTTTCTGTCTTACAGCTCGATGCCATTGTGGTGGAGATGCAGGACCCAAAGACCGGGGTCAAAGGGTCAGAGCAGAAACTGAATGTGAACACAATCCCACATGCCATCACCGGTGAGACTGGGGTGCATACCCCTCATACACACATTGTATCACACTATCCTTGTGAGGACTTTTATTGACTTCCGTTCATATTGCATTCTTCTTCTATGGTTTAATCAAGACCATAAATATTTTCAATTTAATTAAGTTTATTTCTATAGCGCCAATTCACTAACCTGACTCCGCCAGATGGATTTGCTCCGCATATCCATCTGGAAACCTTCCGTTGAAGTAATTTTGGGAAGGGGCGAAAATACTGGTTAGCTGATTGGCCTATGTTGGTGATAGACGGGCCAAATAAACCAATCAGATCAACGAAGCATATCACGTAATAACAGAGCGATGACGAAAACACAACCACAAGCCAGGCTACTCTTGGCGAAACCAGTTGGGAGAAGAGCAAAAACATCTTTTCCTCTGAGAAAAGCCTCCAGAGCAGTGTTTTGCTCTTCTTTCAGTGAAGAAATACTCTGTAATTCCCATAAAACTTGCTCGATAGCCACGCTAACGCTAGTTTCATCGGCTGAAGCCGCCATGTTCTTTAGACTGAACTGTCGCGCTTCTCGTTGCGTCACACCTCAACCCGCCTCAAAGCCAACGCTGATTGGACGTTCGTTTGGTGAACGGCTCCAAATTTTCTCTAACGGAGAGTCTCCAGACTGATTAGCGAGTGAAACCTTGAAAGCTCGCGAGATCAGGATGGTCTCACGAGGCTGGGAATCCACATCATGTCATCTCAGGTCACTTTCCAGTTCAGCAGATCATCCAGTCAGATTGATTCAAAGTTTTCTATCTAAGGAAAACCAGCTGATTGCATCGACTCATTGACTCTTCAGCAATCCCTCACACTAAGTATGCTTGTAGCGACAGTGGAGAGGAAAAACTCCCTTTGAACAGGAAGAAACCTCCAGCAGAACCAGGCTCAGTGTGAGCAGCCATCTGCTGAGGCCCACTGGGGTTCAAGGAGACAGAAGCAGACATAGAAAAAGAAGCATAGATACAAAAGGCAACTGTCAACCAGCTCCACAGGCGGCCCCGTCCAGGAAACACACAGCCAGGCAGACGAGCTCCAAGCCAGCTCCCATGTCAGAGGATGAAGAGAGCACATCCAGTTAGTCACAGTCAGAGAAACAGGACTACACTGGAAAACAGGCCAAGCTCCAACATCTAGAAACAAAGGTGTTGATGGCAGCAGCACAGCTGATATTTCTCTCCTGGGTGACATTAGCAAAACATACCTAACCTGAACTCAATCCACACATTGGTCCTCAAATTACCTCCAACCCAAGAAGAGAACTTCTCCTCATTGGGACGAGTTGTTGGTCTCCACAGGTACCTACAAGTCCATAAACAATTGAAACAAATGCATGGCAATACACACCCACACACACACACCCACACACACACACACACACACATAAAGCCTCTGTTTGCCTGACCTTTCACCAACTTTAATTCATTTTATACACCCTAACCCAACTCAAAGAAGAAGGCTTTACCATTTGGGGGCCCTTTGAATGTCCCCCTTTGGACCTGTGAGTATTTTTTGTTTGGGGGATATTTGACAACACACCGGCCCCAATCTCAGCCCCAACAACTTAGTCACCAGACCTTTGAACAGTCTGCAGATCCTGGTCCTCTACAAGTGGCCTTCCATGATGACGTCTAAACCGATGTGATCCTCAGTGGAGCATCAGAGAGAGTTCCTTTGAGCTGATTGTTTTGCCTTAATGCATCCTGGGGGGCAGGATCACATGTCCTTGTGGTAGTGACTCGATGAGAGGGGATACAGAGCCGACTGCATCTTCCTCAATCAATGATCACAGTTAATATCAGGATGGTCATTAGTCGCCAATGTCTAGAATTAATGTCTAGAATTAATATCATGGTTTATGGCCCAGCAATGGGAACAGAAAAAAAAATAGATATTTTATCATAACCCCACAACTTTTATGTGTCATTAGCCTTGTCTATGAATTGTTTAATTGATTGTTTAATAGATTATGTTGCCTGTAGCTTATGGTGCCTTCATGTGGTTCATTATTACGGTAAATACCAAAAGCTGACATGAACTTCCACTGGAAAGCGGAGAACATTCTGATACCCAAGCTGCTGAGATGAGGTAAACTTTGATTTTCATCATGGCGGAGAGCAGCGAAACGATTCCGGGTGATAAATATCACTAGCCGCTCCGTCCCGGAAGCACGATCCGTAGGCTACCATCAGCTCATCAGCGCAACCAGATATACATCCAGGTTGCCCTCGAGTTTATTTTGTAAAATATACCTAAAGTACATTTTTCACTCCCCAGCAATAGTAAACGTATTAAACTATAAGGTGAGCGGCGGCCTAGTGGTTAGGGCACTCCCACAGCCTGCCACTCTGGGTCCCTGAGCAAGACCCTTAACCCCACACTGCTCCCTGAGCGCCGCACAATGGCAGCCCACTGCTCCCCAAGGGGAGGGGTTAAAGGGAGAGAGGGAATTTTGTTGCTCTGTACTTGTGACAGCGGAAGGACAAAAAAAAAAAAGAAAAAAGAAACTATACTGTGTTAAAGGTTAGAAATGTATTTCATGGGAAAATATTTATTTTATCAGTCTTCTCTGTCTGATCTGTTCCAGAAATGGGATCCTACGCTACTTCCAGGAGCTAACTTTCAGCTTTGGATTTAAACATTATCTAGTCTTTTTTTTAGTTTTATGTTTTCCTTTCCTGTTAACATTATGGTATAAAGTGCATAATCTAAAGAAAGAAACAACCAAAATGCAGATAAACATGATTTAATCATATTTAGCCGGACTGCTCTGAGCATGTCCCATGATGATGTCACAGAAGCAGTTTAACAAAGAAAATTGAAAAAGCATCAAGAAATTATATTTTAAACAAATAAACATTTTTAAAGATATGTATTAACATTCTTTAGCATTCAATGATAAAAAAAAGTAATTTTAGTACCATAATTACATTATTTATAGAAACCTGGATGTATATCTGGTTGTGCAAATAAGCTGATGGTACGGATCGTGCTTGACCAATCAGACAGATGATCACTGCTTTTTGCTCTGTTGGTCACGTGACTCCTCCTCCAAACAAAAACCAGGGTTTGTTTTTGTCCACTTTATAAAACCTGGAACTCAACGCTATTTCTGACATTTTGAATTGAAAAATATTCCTGGATGGAAGAGAAACGTCTTCAAACTTGCAAACAAAGTCCAGTGGATTGATTTTAAAGTTTTTTTTTGAAGTCCTCCTCCACTGCTGCCAGCTAACCCGGCTTGGACTGCGAGGTGGCCACTCCTCCTTCATGGAGCTGAGTCAGTAGAGCGAGGAGCAGCAGGAGGTGCTGCTTTGACCCGGCCCAGCAGAAGATTCAGTTGCCATCTTTGTTATTAGTCGCTGCTGTCAGGTAGCGACAGCCTATGGCGATGGCGGGCCGCTGTGACAGCAAAGGAGGAGAGCTCTCCGGGCAAAGCATTCTGGGATATATCTGCCTCTTTTGAGACCTTTCTTTTTTTCTCATGCACTTAACAATCACTACCTTTCTTACGACCCTCGGCCATTTTCAATTTCAGCTTCAATGACTGTCTGAAACCGTAGCTCACCACAGATCTATGCCTGAAAGTACGCAGAGAAAGATAGCTAATTGTATGAGCACGTACGCTACAAAAACTATCTAAAAATGAGTAAAAATGTTTTAAATTAACTGTATTTACTCTTAATCTGAGCAGGTAAATAAGATGATCTGCCAATGCAATGAGTTTTTTTTATTCTTAAAATAAGAAAATTAGATATTATGCACTTGAAATAAGACAATACAATTGGATTTTTATCATTTTAAATGTAAATTCCCTCATTTCACGGCCAAATGCACGTATTTTATGAAAAAATTACTTATTTAGATTAAAATTTTTGCAGTGTTGGATGGCCTTACGTAAACATTTCACCAGAATGATTGACAGTTAGGAGGACCACTTATATGGATGATCCACCCGGAATTAAAAGATCGTCCTCTATAGCTTTAAAGTAGATATATATATATATATATATATATATATATATATATATATATATATATATATATATATATATATATATATATATATATATATATATATATATATATATATATATATATATATATATATATGTGTGTATATGTATCATGATTTGAACTTGTCTCATTTTTAAAATAACTGTTATGGTTTGATTTTTATCAGATGCCAATTAGCGATCAGTCAGTGCTTTTGATGCATCGTCTTCTTCCTGTAGCAGATGAACCAGGAAGTTTAACTGTCTTTGCCAGGTAGCAGGTCAGGATAATCTTTGGATCCAACATGTTTCTCTTCTCTACCACAACACAACGCTGGTCATTTACACTTTACAAATGACCATCTTTAGCGCATGAAGGCAGCATCACTGGTGTTTCAGAACAGGTGTGTTAACGCTGACAGATTGACTCTTAGGTTTCAAACAGGTGGACTTTATTTGACTCACTACGTGACCTTTGAAAGAAACGGGTTTCACCGTCTCTGGATGACTTTACGAGGCCGTGTTTGTATAGAAGATTGTAGAAAATAATCCTGATTTATTCTTCAGCGTTAACAAAAAGAATAGACTGCCACTGACAGGCTGCCTCAGCCGCTAAGCTGCTAACAGAGGCTAAAGCTGCTAACAGAGGCTAAAGCTGCTAACAGGGGCTAAATAAAGAGGCTCCTAAGTGGATGAGATGTGAACTGTGCTTAAGTTGAAGTCACGCCTGGGTGCACATGCACCTGCATTCAGGACGGCTCTTAGACATTCTGCTTTAAGATTAGGTAAGATTAGGAAACTTTTTTTCCCAGTTTGAAGATGTTTCTCTTCCATCCAGGAAGATTTTTCGATTCAAAATGTCAGAAATAGCGTTTAGTTCCAGGTTTTATCCAGCAGCCCAACAAAGCCTGGTTTTAGTTTAGAAAACATGCAAATAGAAACGGATGAACGGGTCCCCCCCTTTGGAATGGGGGTCGTTTGGCTTCTTTGTTAGCCTGCAATGCCCCATACCTGTCTATGTCTCTGAAAGGGGGGTCGTTGGGAATAGTTGGCCTGGCTGAACATGGAGGTCTTCTGTTCTCCTATAAAGGCGTTGGGGCTGCAATGATAGCGGGAAGGAATCAACTCTATCGCTGCTTTGAAGGTTTTTGAAAGCTGGAATCTGAGTCCCCCCCCCCTGTCTTCTTTGTCCAAAATGTGAACATTCTGGTCCTCAGAAGAATGTTCTAAACTTTTGAATGGAAAAAGCTTCCTGGATGGGAAGTGAAACATCTCCAGACTTGGAAACAAAGTCCAGTGGATTGTTTTTTGGAATGACTATGACCTGGATGACTGAGAATCTTCACCAGTTCAGAATGAACTCTGTTTGATTTTCCTTCTCCTAAAAATGATAAAACATGAATTTAAAGTCAATTGCTCATACTAATTAGCAATAATGCCAATGCTTAGTCATTATTGCTAATTTAGCATTAGTATTAGTATTATCAACTTAGCATTTTTGCTTTATTAACTTAGCATTAGCAAAAATGCTAAACATTAGCATTAGCAGACCTGGGTGTCCCTACACGATCAGTCCCGGAAGCATAACCGCCCTGGACATGCGCAAACAGAATAACTTCTGTGTAGTTAATATTTTCGCCGCTCACACTGAGCCTGGTTCTGCTGGAGGTTTCTTCCTGTTCAAAGGGAGTTTTTCCTCTCCACTGTCGCTACAAGCATGCTTAGTGTGAGGGATTGCTGAAGAGTCAATGAGTCGATGCAATCAGCTGGTTTTCCTTAGACAGCAAACTTTGAATCAATCTGACTGGATGATCTGGTGAACTGGAAAGTGACCTGAGATGACATGATGTGAATTGGAGCTATAGAAATAAACTGAACTGAATTATTTTGTCTTTTTCGGGTGGGAGGTTCCTTTGAATATTTTTGTATTTGCCTAAATAGTGTATATTCGAAAACTGAAAGAAAAAAGCAATACATGAAAAGACACCTAAATATCTGAGCCAGAGGTCTGGAACCATGGGAGCCAGAGGTCTCGAACCGGTGGAGCCAGAGATCTTGAACCGTTGGAGCCAGAGGTCTGGAACCGTGGGAGCCAGAGGTCTGGAACCATTGGAGCCAGAGGTCTGGAACCGTCTGAGCCAGAGGTCTGGAACCGTGGGAGCCAGAGGTCTGGAACTGTCTGAGCCAGAGGTCTGGAGCCGTGGGAGCCAGACGTCTGGAACGGGTGGAGCCAGAGATCTTGAACCGTTGGAGCCAGAGCTCTGGAACCGTGGGAGCCAGAGGTCTGGAACCGGTGGAGCCAGAGATCTTGAACCGTTGGAGCCAGAGCTCTGGAACCGTGGGAGCCAGAGGTCTGGAACCGGTGGAGCCAGAGATCTTGAACCGTTGGAGCCAGAGCTCTGGAACCGTCGGAGCCAGAGCTCTGGAACCGTCGGAGCCAGAGGTCTGGAACCGTCGGAGCCAGAGGTCTGGAACCGTCGGAGCCAGAGCTCTGGAACCGTCGGAGCCAGAGCTCTGGAACCGTGGGAGCCAGAGGTCTGGAACCGGTGGAGCCAGAGATCTTGAACCGTTGGAGCCAGAGCTCTGGAACCGTCGGAGCCAGAGGTCTGGAACCGTCGGAGCCAGAGGTCTGGAACCGTCGGAGCCAGAGCTCTGGAACCGTCTGAGCCAGAGGTCTGGAACCGTCGGAGCCAGAGGTCTGGAACCATTGGAGCCAGAGGTCTGGAACCGTCTGAGCCAGAGCTCTGGAACCGTGGGAGCCAGAGGTCTGGAACCGTCTGAGCCAGAGGTCTGGAACCGTGGGAGCCAGAGGTCTGGAACCGGTGGAGCCAGAGATCTTGAACCGTTGGAGACAGAGCTCTGGAACCGTGGGAGCCAGAGGTCTGGAACCGGTGGAGCCAGAGATCTTGAACCGTTGGAGCCAGAGCTCTGGAACCGTCGGAGCCAGAGCTCTGGAACCATTGGAGCCAGAGGTCTGGAACTGTCGGAGCCAGAGCTCTGGAACCTGGGAGCCAGAGGTCTGGAACCGTCTGAGCCAGAGCTCTGGAACCGTGGGAGCCAGAGGTCTGGAACCGGTGGAGCCAGAGATCTTGAACCGTTGGAGCCAGAGCTCTGGAACCGTGGGAGCCAGAGGTCTGGAACCGGTGGAGCCAGAGATCTTGAACCGTTGGAGCCAGAGCTCTGGAACCGTGGGAGCCAGAGGTCTGGAACCGGTGGAGCCAGAGATCTTGAACCGTTGGAGCCAGAGCTCTGGAACCGTGGGAGCCAGAGGTCTGGAACCGGTGGAGCCAGAGATCTTGAACCGTTGGAGCCAGAGCTCTGGAACCGTGGGAGCCAGAGCTCTGGAACCGGTGGAGCCAGAGATCTTGAACCGGTGGAGCCAGAAATCTTGAACCGTTGGAGCCAGAGCTCTGGAACCGTGGGAGCCAGAGCTCTGGAACCGTGGGAGCCAGAGGTCTGGAACCGGTGGAGCCAGAGATCTTGAACCGTTGGAGCCAGAGCTCTGGAACCGTCGGAGCCAGAGCTCTGGAACCGTCGGAGCCAGAGGTCTGGAACCGTCGGAGCCAGAGCTCTGGAACCGTCGGAGCCAGAGCTCTGGAACCGTGGGAGCCAGAGGTCTGGAACCGGTGGAGCCAGAGATCTTGAACCGTTGGAGCCAGAGCTCTGGGACCGTCGGAGCCAGAGGTCTGGAACCATTGGAGCCAGAGGTCTGGAACCGTCGGAGCCAGAGCTCTGGAACTGTGGGAGCCAGAGGTCTGGAACCGTCTGAGCCAGAGCTCTGGAACCGTGGGAGCCAGAGGTCTGGAACCGGTGGAGCCAGAGATCTTGAACCGTCTGAGCCAGAGCTCTGGAACCGTCGGAGCCAGAGGTCTGGAACCGTCGGAGCCAGAGCTCTGGAACCGTCTGAGCCAGAGGTCTGGAACCGTGGGAGCCAGAGGTCTGGAACCGGTGGATTCAGAGATCTTGAACCGTTGGAGCCAGAGCTCTGGAACCGTCGGAGCCAGAGGTCTGGAACCATTGGAGCCAGAGGTCTGGAACCGTCGGAGCCAGAGCTCTGGAACCGTGGGAGCCAGAGGTCTGGAACCGTCTGAGCCAGAGCTCTGGAACCGTGGGAGCCAGAGGTCTGGAACCGGTGGAGCCAGAGATCTTGAACCGTCGGAGCCAGAGCTCTAGAACCATCGGAGCCAAAGGTCTGGAACCGTCGGAGCCAGAGCTCTGGAACCGTCGGAGCCAGAGGTCTGGAACCGGTGGAGCCAGAGGTCTGGAACCGTCTGAGCCAGAGCTCTGGAACCGTGGGAGCCAGAGGTCTGGAACCGTCTGAGCCAGAAGACTGGAACCGTGGGAGCCAGAGGTCTGGAACCGGTGGAGCCAGAGATCTTGAACCGTTGGAGCCAGAGCTCTGGAACCGTCGGAGCCAGAGCTCTGGAACCGTCGGAGCCAGAGGTCTGGAACCGGTGGAGCCAGAGATCTTGAACCGTCGGAGCCAGAGCTCTGGAACCGTCGGAGCCAGAGGTCTGGAACCGTCGGAGCCAGAGCTCTGGAACCGTCTGAGCCAGAGGTCTGGAACCGTGGGAGCCAGAGGTCTGGAACCGGTGGAGCCAGAGATCTTGAACCGTCGGAGCCAGAGCTCTGGAACCGTCGGAGCCAGAAACTGGAACCGTCGGAGCCAGAGCTCTGGAACCGTCGGAGCCAGAGGTCTGGAACCATTGGAGCCAGAGGTTTGGAACCGTCTGAGCCAGAGCTCTGGAACCGTGGGAGCCAGAGGTCTGGAACCGTGGGAGCCAGAGGTCTGGAACCGTCTGAGCCAGAGGTCTGGAACCGTCTGAGCCAGAGGTCTGGAACCGTCGGAGCCAGAGGTCTGGAACCGTGGGAGCCAGAGGTCTGGAACCGGTGGAGCCAGAGGTCTGGAATCGGTGGAGCCAGAGATCTTGAACCGTTGGAGCCAGAGCTCTGGAACCGTCGGAGCCAGAGCTCTGGAACCGTCAGAGCCAGAGGTCTGGAACCGTCGGAGCCAGAGCTCTGGAACCGTCGGAGCCAGAGGTCTGGAACCGGTGGAGCCAGAGATCTTGAACCGTTGGAGCTAGAGCTCTGGAACCGTCGGAGCCAGAGGTCTGGAACCGTGGGAGCCAGAGGTCTGGAACCGTCTGAGCCAGAGGTTTGGAACCGTCAGAGCCAGAGGTCTGGAACCGTCGGAGCCAGAGCTCTGGAACCGTCGGAGCCAGAGGTCTGGAACCGGTGGAGCCAGAGATCTTGAACCGTTGGAGCTAGAGCTCTGGAACCGTCGGAGCCAGAGGTCTAGAACCGTGGGAGCCAGAGGTCTGGAACCGTCTGAGCCAGAGGTTTGGAACCGTCTGAGCCAGAGTTCTGGAACCGTCGGAGCCAGAGGTCTGGAACCGTGGGAGCCAGAGGTCTGGAACCGTCTGAGCCAGAGGTCTGGAACCGTCTGAGCCAGAGGTCTGGAACCGGTGGAGCCAGAGATCTTGAACCGTTGGAGCCAGAGCTCTGGAACCGTAGGAGCCAGAGGTCTGGAACCGGTGGAGCCAGAGATCTTGAACCGTTGGAGCCAGAGCTCTGGAACCGTGGGAGCCAGAGGTCTGGAACCGGTGGAGCCAGAGATCTTGAACCGTTGGAGCCAGAGCTCTGGAACCGTGGGAGCCAGAGGTCTGGAACCGGTGGAGCCAGAGATCTTGAACCGTTGGAGCCAGAGCTCTGGAACCGTCGGAGCCAGAGCTCTGGAACCGTCAGAGCCAGAGGTCTGGAACCGTCGGAGCCAGAGCTCTGGAACCGTCGGAGCCAGATGTCTGGAACCGGTGGAGCCAGAGATCTTGAACCGTTGGAGCTAGAGCTCTGGAACCGTCGGAGCCAGAGGTCTGGAACCATTGGAGCCAGAGCTCTGGAACCGTCTGAGCCAGAGGTCTGGAACCGTGGGAGCCAGAGGTCTGGAACCGTCTGAGCCAGAGCTCTGGAACCGTGGGAGCCAGAGGTCTGGAACCGTCTGAGCCAGAGCTCTGGAACCGTGGGAGCCAGAGGTCTGGAACCGTCTGAGCCAGAGGTCTGGAACCGTCTGAGCCAGAGCTCTGGAACCGTCTGAGCCAGAGGTCTGGAACCGTCTGAGCCAGAGGTCTGGAACCGTGGGAGCCAGAGGTCTGGAACCGGTGGAGCCAGAGATCTTGAACCATGGGAGCCAGAGGTCTGGAACCGGTGGAGCCAGAGATCTTGAACCGTCGGAGCCAGATCTCTGGAACCGTCGGAGCCAGAGGTCTGGAACCGTCGGAGCCAGAGCTCTGGAACCGTGGGAGCCAGAGGTCTGGAACCGTCTGAGCCAGAGGTCTGGAACCGTGGGAGCCAGAGCTGTGGAACCGGTGGAGCCAGAGATCTTGAACCGTTCAGTTCAGTTCAGTTTAGTTTATTTATATAGCGCCAAATTCACAACACATGTCATCTCAAGGCACTTTACAGTTCAACCAGATCAAATTGATACAAAGTTTTCTATCTAAGGAAAACCAGTTGATTGCATTGACTCATTGACTCAAATACAATCCCCCACACTAAGCATGCTTGTAGCGACAGTGGAGAGGAAAAACTCCCTTTTAACAGGAAGAAACCTCCAGCAGAACCAGGCTCAGTGTGAGCGGCCATCTGCCGAGGCCGACTGGGGTTCAAGGAGACAGAAGCAGAGATACAAAAAGCAGCTGTAAAAGGCGGCCCCGTCCAGGAAACACACAGCCAGGCAGACGAGCTCCAAGGCAGCTCCCATGCCAGAGGACGAAGAAAGCACATCCACTCAGTCACGGTCAGAGAAACAGGACCACACTGGAAAACAGGCCGATCTCCAACATCTATAAACAAGGGTGTTGATAGAAGCAGCACAGCTGATGTTCTTTCCAGGATGACGTCACAGCCAAACAGGAACAGACGAGGCAAAGCTACTCTGAGGAAAAGCAGAGAGAGCAGAAGGTTAGAGATTGAACTAACAGATTCTGCAGAATAGGAGAATAGAGAGAGAATGAAGCAGAATGATGAAATGGGGGTCCCTATGTCCTCCAAAAGTCTAAGCCTATAGCAGCATAACTATAGAGATAGCTCAGGATAACCTGAGCCACTCTAACTATAAGCTTTATCAAAAAGGAAAGTTTTAAGCCTAGCCTTAAAAGTAGACAGGGTGTCTGCCTCACGGACTAAAACTGGTAGTTGGTTCCACAGGAGAGGAGCCTGATAACTAAAAGATCTGCCTCCCATTCTACTTTTAGAAATTCTAGGAACCACTAGTAAACCTGCAGATTGAGAGCGAAGTGCTCTGTTAGGAACATAAGGAACAATCAGATCTCTGATATAAGATGGAGCTTGGCCATTTAAGGCTTTATATGTGAGAAGGAGGATTTTAAATTATATTCTTGATTTAACAGGAAGCCAATGAAGAGAAGCCAGGATAGGCGAGATATGATCTCTCTTTTTCATTTTCATCAGAACTCTGGCTGCAGCATTTTGGATCAGCTGAAGGCTTTTAACTACAGTTTGTGGACTTCCTGATAGTAAAGAATTACAATAGTCCAGCCTTGAAGTAACAAATGCATGGACTAGTTTCTCAGCATCACCCCTGGACAGGATATTTCTAATTTTTGCAATGTTCCTCAGATGAAAGAAGGAAATTCTAGAAACCTCCTTGATATGGGACCTAAATGACAGGTCCTGATCAAAAACAACACCAAGATTTTTTACTTTATTATCTGAAATCAGTTTAATCCCATCCAAATGAAGTGACTGGCTAATCAGTTTCTTTTTCAGAGACTCTGGTCCAAAGACTATAACTTCTGTTTTGTCTGCATTCAGAAGCAGAAAGTTAAGAGTCATCCAGGTTTTTATGTCTTCAAGACATGCCTGTAATCTATGTAATGGGTTAGCTTCATCTGGATTTATAGACAGATATAGCTGGGTATCATCAGCATAACAGTGGAAATTAATCCCATGCTGTCTAATAATTCTACCAATTGGGAGCATGTATAAAGTAAAGAGAATTGGTCCTAGCACTGATCCCTGTGGTACTCCACAGGTAACCTTTGAGCGTGTTGAAGATCTATCATTAACATGAACAAACTGAATTCGATCAGATAGATAAGATTTAAACCAGTCTAGTGCTGTTCCTTTAATTCCAACAAAATATTCAAGTCTTTCTAAAAGAATATTATGGTCAACTGTATCAAATGCAGCACTAAGATCCAACAGGACGAGCACAGATACAAGTCCATTATCTGAGGCCATGAGAATATCATTAGTGACTTTCACCAGAGCTGTTTCAGTGCTATGATGAGCTCTAAAGCCAGACTGAAACTCTTCAAAAAGTTCATTATGGTGGAAGTGATCGCAAACTTGTTTGGCAACTACTTTCTCAAGAATTTTGGATAAGAAAGGAAGATTGGATATAGGTCTATAATTGACCAAGTCATCTGGGTCAAGAGACGGTTTCTTAAGCAGAGGTTTAATTACAGCAACCGTTGGAGCCAGAGCTCTGGAACCGTGGGAGCCAGAGGTCTGGAACCGGTGGAGCCAGAGATCTTGAACCGTTGGAGCCAGAGCTCTGGAACCGTGGGAGCCAGAGGTCTGGAACCGGTGGAACCAGAGATCTTGAACCGTTGGAGCCAGAGCTCTGGAACCGTCGGAGCCAGAGCTCTGGAACCGTCGGAGCCAGAGGTCTGGAACCGTCGGAGCCAGAGCTCTGGAACCGTCGGAGCCAGAGGTCTGGAACCGTCGGAGCCAGAGCTCTGGAACCGTCGGAGCCAGAGCTCTGGAACCGTGGGAGCCAGAGGTCTGGAACCGGTGGAGCCAGAGATCTTGAACCGTTGGAGCCAGAGCTCTGGAACCGTCGGAGCCAGAGGTCTGGAACCGTCGGAGCCAGAGCTCTGGAACCGTCGGAGCCAGAGCTCTGGAACCATCGGAGCCAGAGGTCTGGAACCGTCAGAGCCAGAGGTCTGGAACCATTGAAGCCAGAGGTCTGGAACCGTCTGAGCCAGAGCTCTGGAACCGTGGGAGCCAGAGGTCTGGAACCGTCTGAGCCAGAGCTCTGGAACCGTGGGAGCCAGAGGTCTGGAACCGTCTGAGCCAGAGCTCTGGAACCGTCTGAGCCAGAGGTATGGAACCGTCGGAGCCAGAGGTCTGGAACCATTGGAGCCAGAGGTCTGGAACCGTCTGAGCCAGAGGTCTGGAACCGTCTGAGCCAGAGCTCTGGAACCGTCTGAGCCAGAGGTATGGAACCGTCGGAGCCAGAGGTCTGGAACCATTGGAGCCAGAGGTCTGGAACCGTCTGAGCCAGAGGTCTGGAACCGTGGGAGCCAGAGGTCTGGAACCGGTGGAGCCAGAGATCTTGAACCGTCGGAGCCAGAGCTCTGGAACCATTGGAGCCAGAGGTTTGGAACCGTCTGAGCCAGAGCTCTGGAACTGTGGGAGCCAGAGGTCTGGAACCGTCGGAGCCAGAGGTCTGGAACCGTGGGAGCCAGAGGTCTGGAACCGGTGGAGCCAGAGATCTTGAACCGTCGGAGCCAGAGCTCTGGAACCGTCGGAGCCAGAGGTCTGGAACCGTCGGAGCCAGAGCTCTGGAACCGTCGGAGCCAGAGGTCTGGAACCATTGGAGCCAGAGGTTTGGAACCGTCTGAGCCAGAGCTCTGGAACTGTGGGAGCCAGAGGTCTGGGACCGTCGGAGCCAGAGCTCTGGAACCGTGGGAGCCAGAGGTCTGGAACCGTCTGAGCCAGAGGTCTGGAACCGTCGGAGCCAGAGCTCTGGAACCGTCAGAGCCAGAGGTCTGGAACCGTGGGAGCCAGAGGTCTGGAACCGTCTGAGCCAGAGCTCTGGAACTGTGGGAGCCAGAGGTCTGGAACCGTCGGAGCCAGAGGTCTGGAACCATTGGAGCCAGAGCTCTGGAACCGTGGGAGCCAGAGGTCTGGAACCGTCTGAGCCAGAGGTCTGGAACCGTCGGAGCCAGAGCTCTGGAACCGTCAGAGCCAGAGGTCTGGAACCATTGGAGCCAGATTTCTGGAACCGTCTGAGCCAGAGGTCTGGAACCGTCTGAGCCAGAGCTCTGGAACCGTCTGAGCCAGAGGTATGGAACCGTCGGAGCCAGAGGTCTGGAACCATTGGAGCCAGAGGTCTGGAACCGTCTGAGCCAGAGCTCTGGAACCGTGGGAGCCAGAGGTCTGGAACCGGTGGAGCCAGAGATCTTGAACCGTCGGAGCCAGAGCTCTGGAACCATTGGAGCCAGAGGTTTGGAACCGTCTGAGCCAGAGCTCTGGAACTGTGGGAGCCAGAGGTCTGGAACCGTCGGAGCCAGAGGTCTGGAACCGTGGGAGCCAGAGGTCTGGAACCGGTGGAGCCAGAGATCTTGAACCGTCGGAGCCAGAGCTCTGGAACCGTCGGAGCCAGAGGTCTGGAACCGTCGGAGCCAGAGCTCTGGAACCGTCAGAGCCAGAGGTCTGGAACCATTGGAGCCAGAGGTTTGGAACCGTCTGAGCCAGAGCTCTGGAACTGTGGGAGCCAGAGGTCTGGAACCGTCGGAGCCAGAGGTCTGGAACCATTGGAGCCAGAGCTCTGGAACCGTGGGAGCCAGAGGTCTGGAACCGTCTGAGCCAGAGGTCTGGAACCGTCGGAGCCAGAGCTCTGGAACCGTCAGAGCCAGAGGTCTGGAACCATTGGAGCCAGAGGTTTGGAACCGTCTGAGCCAGAGCTCTGGAACTGTGGGAGCCAGAGGTCTGGAACCGTCGGAGCCAGAGGTCTGGAACCATTGGAGCCAGAGCTCTGGAACCGTGGGAGCCAGAGGTCTGGAACCGTCTGAGCCAGAGGTCTGGAACCCTCGGAGCCAGAGCTCTGGAACCGTCAGAGCCAGAGGTCTGGAACCATTGGAGCCAGAGGTCTGGAACCGTCTGAGCTAGAGGTCTGGAACCGTCTGAGCCAGAGGTCTGAGATTTCTCTGGTTGACATGATGATGTAGAACAAATGGAATATAATGAGACCTGCCTTTTCTCCAGCATATCTTTATTACTGCTGTTCAAAAAAGACCTATTATTTTCGGGAATAAAAAATTCACGTTTGAAGTGCAGGTGGCGCAGTGGTTAGTGTGCTCAACCCATGTACGGAGGCATTAGCCCTCGATGCGGCCGACCCGGCTTCGATATCTCTCCCTCTCTCATTCGCCGTTTCCTGTCAGTCTACTGTCTAAAGCAGGAGCCACTACAAGGGGTACAAACCCCTCCCAAAAACCTGATACAGCTTGGGCTATGTTTTACTCACCCAATTTCCATTCATATATTCACAAACTAGAAGTTGTTCACCTTTAAATGATGTATCACACATGTGAGTAGTGCTTACAGTCATGGCCAAAAGTTTTGAGAATGACACAAATATTCTAGTTTCTCATGATCTGCTGCCCTCTGGTTTTCATGTGTGTATGTCAGATGTTGTCGTCACATACAGTAATATAATTGCAATGCTATTATGAGTAACAAAAGCTTTAAATGACAATTAGAATGAGTTAATGCAGCAAGTCAGTATTTGCAGTGTTGACCCCTCTTCTTCAGGACATTTCTCCCTGGCTGCTTTCAATCACCTTCTGGACCAAATCCTGACTGATAGCGTCCATTCTGCTCAATCAATGCTTGCATTTTGCCAGAAGAAAAAGTGATGATTGACCACAAGTTTTCAATGGGATTAAGATCAGGGGAGTTTCCAGGCCATGGACCCAAAACCTCCATGTTTTGTTCCCTGAGCCAGTTAGATACCACCTTTGCTTTATGGCGAGGTGCTCCATCATGCTGGAAAAGGCATCGTTCATCACCAACCTGCTCTGGGACGGTTGGGAGAAGTTGCTCTGGGACGGTTGGGAGAAGTTGCTCTGGGACGGTTGGGAGAAGTTGCTCTGGGACGGTTGGGAGAAGTTGCTCTGGGACGGTTGGGAGAAGTTGCTCTGGGAGGACATTCTGGTTCCGTTCTTTATTCATGGCTGTTTTTAGGTCAGACTGGGAGAGAGCCGACTCCCTTGGCTGAGAAGCAACCCCACCATGAATGGTTTCAGGATGCTTTACAGTCGGCATGAGACCAGACTGCTGGTAGCGCTCACCTGGTCTTCTCCCAACCAGATGTTTTCCAGATGTCCCAAACAATGGGAAAGGGGATTGCTGAGAGGAAATGACTTTCCCCCAGTCCTCAGCAGTCCCCTCCCTGGACCTTTAGCAGAATATCAGTCTGTCCCTGATGGTTTTCCTGGAGAGAAGTGGCTTCTTTGCTGCCCTCCTTCAGACCAGGCCTTGCTCCAAGAGTCTCCGCCTCACAGTGCAGATGCACTCACACCTGCCTGCTGCCATTCCTGAGCAAGCTCTGCACCGCTGGCAGCCCGATCCCGCAGCTGAAACACTTTTCAGAGACGGTCCTGGCGCTCGCTGGTCTTTCTTGGCGCCCTGGAGCCTTTTTGGCAGCAATGGAACCTCTCTCCTTGAAGTTCTTGATGATGCCATAGATTGCTGACTGAGGAGCAATCTCTCTAGCTGCCATTCTCTTTCCTGTTCGGCCATCTTTGTGCAGTGCAATGATGGCTGCAGGTGTTTCTTTAGAGATAACCATGGTTCACAGCAGAGAACCAATGATGCCGAGCAGCAGCCTCTTTTTAAAGTGTCCAGTGGCGTCATTCTGACTGAATCCTGACAGATTGATCTGCAGCCCTGTCCTCATCACCACCCACACCTGTGTTAATGGACCAATCACTGAAACCATGTTAGCTGCTCCTTTAAGGCAGGGCTGCAATGACGCTGAAATGTGTTTTGGGGATAAAGTTCATTTTCTAGGCAAATATTGACTTTGCAATTAATTGCTGTTACGCTGATCAATCTTTAGAACATTATGGAGTTTATGCAAATTGACGTTATAAAAACTGAAGCAGTAGACTTTGGAAATATTAACATTTGAATCATTCTCAAACTTTTGGCCATAACTGTACAGTTCCTCAGTTATTTGTTTTTCCATTTGGGTATGCAAAAACGGCGAGGATTACTCCAAAATGAGGTGGAACAGAAAGAAGACGATTTGTTCCACATGTAAAAGTCACATGCAGGGTCTAAAATCATCTTTTTGACTCACCGGCCAAGTGGACCGGAAGACAAAATGATTAACTGGCCAAGCCTTATTTTCACCATCCAGAAAAAAAATAATTTCCTCTCATATATTTTTAAGGAACATATTATTTCTCTGTGTTTTTATGTTAAATGCAAACAACAGACACAATACATGGCAAATGTAGTTTCATTAAATAAAGTAAAAATTTTGAATTTCATCAAATTTCATTCACAAAACTGCAAATTACTTTTATTTGATAGACTGTGGTCCGAAAATTTAGATTTCTCTTATTTCATATATTAATTTATACTATTTACTCACTATAAAAGTTTTCAATCAGCCTGTTTCACCTGCAAGGCCACATGATGCTCTCCACTGTCGCTACAAGCATGCTTAGTGTGAGGGATTGCTGAAGAGTCATTAGCTACGTTTACATGCGCAAAATTTCCCCGATCCGATCCAAACCTTGGTTGATCGGAAATTCAAATTCTCCGTTTACATGGACACTAAAGGAAATGATCCGATCATGACGTGTGTATACATGTACCAAGCGTTGGATCAGATTAAATCTTTTAAGCATGCGCAGAACTGTGTACTTCCGCTTTAGCAGTAGAAGAAGAAACCGGCTTTTTGTAAACAAACTAGTACCTGTCCACAATTCCTCAACTTTAGCTACTCTTTGTGCCTGCCCCTCACTTCTTTTTCTTCAGTCGTGTTTGTTGATGTTGTTTTTTTCCATCATGGACCTTCGTCGCATCTTTGTAACAATACTTTTGTTTTTGGTGGTCATTTTAGTTAAGTTAAGGACTCACCAGTACCTTATGCTAACCCTCCTTCGCTTCAGTGGTAGAGAGCAGGATGGCATGTCCATCCGCACCTTACATTTATTGCCTTACATTTATTTATACATTTAAGGCGGAAAAACGTCACGCTGATGTCGCACACATGCGCAGTGAAGATTATTTTACTCTTAAGATCCGAATGGGTGTTTACATGGACGCCAATCAGAATGGCGATCGGCAAAAACCACCTCTCTCTTTCGGAATTAAATTTATTTCCGATCGGACCGAATCGGATTAGAATCTTCAGACATGTTTACATGAAACATTTTTGATTTGATCAGGCCTTCAATCCGATTATTTGTGTCCATGTAAACGTAGCTAATGAGTCGATGCAATCAGCTGGTTTTCCTTAGATAGAAAACTTTGAATCAATCTGACTGGATCATCTGGTGAACTGGAAAGTGACCTGAGATGACATGATGTGAATTGGAGCTATAGAAATAAACTGAATTGAATTAAATTTAATACTTTTTTTCCAACTACATAGAACTTGATAAAACTATTTAAAAAACAGTAAAATATTTTCATTTGTTATATTGTGCATGAATCAAAGCGTGCATTTATTCCAGAGGTGTGGAAACTGCAGGACAATGTTTTCATCTGTGTGTTTCGGTAGAAATAACCATCAGTGCTGCTGTAGCACTGGGTTGTTTCTAGTCAGCGACAAATTAATCATTTTTGTTCTCTGTTGCATATTTGCTGCACAATAAGCAGCTCATTAGCGTAGCATCGTCATACTGATTGGTTTCTTTAACTTCAATAAATGTTGTCGTGTGTTTAAAGGCTCATTTTCTGTTCCCAAACAGGCAGCAACATAATCGCTTGGATTAGAAACAAGATGAAGACAACCACAGAAGGTAGTATCAGTGAATGGAAATTTGTTTTTTTCCTCTACGATCCTAAAATAAAAAAATCATTGGAGAATAAAGACGTCTAATATTTGTATCTGTGTGCATTGGTACATTGACTGAAAACTGAGACAAATGCTCTTATGATGATACCTCAGTGACGCCCAATGGAACCAGGACAAGTTTGACCTGTTGAGACCTGCTTTATGCTCCTGATACTGTGTAGCATACAGGAAGGGGGGGGGGGGGGGGGGATCTTATTACGGATGAAGAAAATAAGTTTATATTTAAAAATGGTTGGTGGGGTCAAAGGAGTATTTTAGAAATACCCGAGTTAACAGCTTGGCTGACCTTGAATATGTTTTGCGATGCCTCTGATAAGGGTTATTGTCAACTAGTAGCCCAGAGGCCAATAAGTTTCTTTCAAGCTCTCGACCTGCAGCCTTGATTTTCCTAAGCTCAGAGGTAAACCAGGCGGCCGAGCGAGGAAAGGAAACTGCCCTCTCTTTAACAGTAACATGGCGGTCCAAGATGGCGGTCAGGCTCGTGTTATAAAAGTCCACTGCATTAAGGAGGAACCTGAAATAATTGTTCAGGTCATATTTTATATATATATATATATATATATATATATATATATAAACCTATGGGCTGTGCTTTGGTGGCGCAGTGGTTTGCGCACACCACCCATGTATGGAGACCTTAGTCCTTGCCCCTGTCATGTTGGGGTCTAATCTTCTAACCCACATGCAGAAACACTCCAGAAACAGGAAAAAAGTTAAAAGGTTTATTGACAATGTTTTCTGAGAAATGTGAACAGGGTCTTGGTTCGTCAGGCTGGTCACGGGAGGGAAGCAACTAGGGGAGGACAGATCGGTTAGGGAGGATCCAGGAAACTTACTGTTTAACGGCGGTTTGGGTTAATTCCTGCTCAGGGGGTATTCTGACCGGCAGGGGGGGAACCTTGAGGGTCCAGAGGCTGATCGGCAGGCTGAGGGCAGAGGGCAGAGGCTGAGGGCAGACAGGCTGGTTCCAGGCAGCGAGAGTTTTCTCCAGGAGTTGACTGATCACCAGATATGTCAGGATCTGAGAAGCAGAAGAACACAGAGTCAGAGAGGTTCTCAAAAAATCAGGAAAACAGATCAGAGTTAGCTGGCTCAGGTTTGCTGGTACCATTACTGGCAAACACTCTGGCAGGGAAGTGTCAGCCTCCTCCTCCTTAAGAAGGCCTCCAGATGAGCAGATGGGAAACAGGTGTGCAGAAGTCAGCTCAGCCCTCAGGAGGAAGATCTCAGGCTCCCTCTGGTGGAGAAAGTTAGACAAGCCTCCAGATCCCAACAGCCGCGGGCGACCTCGGTTTGAATCCGGCCTGTGGTCCTTTCCTGCATGTCTCTCATGTCCCCTTTCCTGTCAGCCTACTGTCAGTAAAAATGATCCACTAGTGCTGTAAAAAAAAAAATGTTCTCCCGTTAGTCCGTCTGCAGCAGCCCTCTCTCTGCATAGCCGTGTGTGAAGTACTGCTGGCTCTGATGGAGGTTTGATTGTTTTATTTGGCAAATGTTCATTTGATTTGTGTTTATCTGACTGTGTTCATTATTATTCCCCCAAATAAATGAAAAAGTCAGAATTTATTATTATCTAGAGACTATTAATAACAGGAGGAGGAATGCAGCTCCAGACTAGCTTTGAATGTGGTGATGTCATCAGTACGCTGCTGTTCCAGTTAACCCAGATTTATGCCGCATGTTCTCCCCGAGTCCAGACTTTCCTGGGTTCTTATCAAGAACAGACTTGGCGAGGACACGAGAAACGGTCGTAGATTTGACCAATCAGAGGCCTCCTGTCTGCGGTCACCCACAATTTTGTGGAGGTGCAGGTGTGAAGAAGGGGGGCATATCTGTGTTATCTGCGCCACAGATGCAGACCTCTTGGTTTCTGATCAACCAGGCTTCAGATGGACCCTATAAATGGCAGCGACCTGCAGCAGGCGCCTCAGAGGATCTTTGATTGCATCATATAAAACAGTTTGTGCCGCACAGCTTTGGGACAGAAATCAAATCTGCTGATCCTCCTATTGATTGACATTAAACTGGAATCTGAAAATGATTATGTTTGCTGTTCATTGAAAGCTTTGTATTCTTTAGGATCTTAGAGACTAAATAAAAAACAAGCTGCCATCTTCTCTGCTTTCTCTCTCCAGAGGCTGAGGTGTTTGGCACCATGCTAGTGGCCTATGGCTACATCTACCCCCTGCAGAACCATAAGAAGCTGGTGATGTGCAATGACAGCAGCCTTTACCGCTTCCAGGTACCCATCCTGCTGTCTGATGTCATCAACAGTCTGTTTGTTCGCTGCAGAGATTTACTGGATATTAAAGTGACGGTTCACTTTTTTAACTCAGGTTCTGCTGACAGATTATTAGGACCTAACATCTAACCTGTAGTGGCTGCCAGATTAATGTCGTAATTGTTCAGGGAGACTTTGTTTATTACCGAGGGTTGATTCATCAATGAAATGATGCCTTCAAGGCAGATGGAAAGCTCGGATATCGTTATATATAGTTTTTGTTTTTTCAAAGAATAGCGATAACAGTGGGCAGACTGGGGGCCGTGACTGTTGACCCTTTATGCCGCTCTGCATGCATAGCACATTGTTCCTTATGCAGTTTAAATATGGTGCATTTGAGAAACTGTTTATGTTTTAACAATTTGTTCTGCCAATTGTGCTAAATACGGACTGAAAAAACAACAGAAGTTTCCTTAAAAACAGGAACCTAACAGGTGACTGGATAACAGAACAGAAGATTAATAAAATATGGGAAACTCTTATGATTTTCAATTTGCAGAGATATAGTGACATGCCCAGACTATTAGCCATTTCTCTTTCAATGAAGTGGATGTTAACTATGATATAGACTCTGAATGAGTGTTATTATGGGAGAGACTTTGCTCGTTAACTCATAAATATATATATATATATATATATATATATATATATATATATATATATATATATATATATATATATATATATATATATATATATATATATATATATATATATGTACATATATATATTTTTTTCCCACTGTTGTATTAACAGCAGAATCAATGCGTGACTTTTTCAGACCCCCTACTTCTGGCCGACGCAGCAATGGGTTCCAGACGACTCTGATTACGGTAGGTGCAGTGATTTAGAGCAGAAATGTCACGGCCTTTGGTTAGCTAGCTTCACTCACTTTAAGCTGTTGTCTGATCTTTGTGTGTTTATTTATTGCCATTAAGGTCTTGCCATATCCAGTCTGTCATTATTGTTGTTTGATGGAAAGCTAATGAGCCTCGTACCAGTTCTAGTCCAAATCCTGCTTACATGGCTTTATGTTTAACAGCAGTGTTGGTTTATTTATGCTTCCGTTGATCCAAGGTTGGCTGAATGTAGGTGTTCAGGCTGACGTATGACCATCCAGCCTGCATAAGATAACGAAAAAAAACGCAGACTTTATGACAGCTTTTTTCTTTTTTTAAATAGAAAAGTTCTACATTTTGGGACAATATGGTCTGATAAAGAATATATTTATCTAGATGTTTTAAGCCAGAATGATTTGATATTTAAATATGATTTCCCTGCGACTTTAAAGAGTGTTTTCATGTGTTCAGAAAAGCAATCCTGTTCCTGCAGTTTTAACTAAAGCTGCCCGTCATTAAACAAGTTCAGCTTCCTGTGTTTCTGCTGTTTTTCAGCCATTTATCTGGCAAAGAGGAACATCCGCAAGAAAGGCATGCTGGAACCCTATGAGCAGGTACCGCGCTGTGCAGGGGGCCACAGACGCCTCCACAGGGGCATCCTTTTAGGAACATGTCAGGAATGAATAGAAAGTGTTTATTGTTACAACCTTAGATTGAAGGCTTGAAATCATCAGCGTCATGTTGTTGCTTTAATTCAGGTAGAGTTGTTTTTATTTGGCAGGTAAACCCATGTAGATGATGGGTACATTTATGATAAAGTTAAGGATGACCTTCATACTTGACATACCTGAGAGTGGAGCAGATCCACAGGGGTTCTGCCTGATCGGTTTAAAGGGTTAACTTGGACGCAGAGGAATTTCTGTTCTATAAAGCAGTTATTTCACAAACTCATGCTGGTCAATATCGCCCCTGTCTGTTCAGTGAGGGATTTACCATTAACGCTTATAACATTATTTATAGCTGTGGAGTAAAAAATGTCTGTTTTTAGCCTCACAGGCTCCAAACGAAGATCATGAGAGATAAGAATGAGTTACACAGCCTCCATGGGACTGACTTTGATGACAGTTGTTTTTCCTCCAAATGTTCGTCTGTGAGAAAGTTCTTTATGTAGGGATGGGATAGTTTCAACGTAGAGTGTGTATATTGGGAGCTGTTGTATAAATGTACTGAGCTCTGTCAGAGATCTGTCTCTACGTCTGACGAGGTTAAATAAACATTAACATTCTCTTGCAAGAATTTTAGTTTTTCCTAAGCATGTCTCAGCCCCCCCCCCCCCCCCCCCCCCCCCTTTCAGTGTCCACCATATTGGATCAGTCCATTTGCTGCACATGTTCAGAAAGGTCCAAACAGACAGCAGTAAACCATTTGGAAACAAACCATGCAAAGAGCAGTGTTGCCAACTTAGCGCTTTAGTCGCTATATTTAGCCACTTTTCAGACCCCTCTAGCACTTTGATTTCTAAAAAGCTCCTAGCGCCAAATCTAGAGACTTTTTTCTGCTACTGGAGACTTTGGAGACAACATCTAAAAGCAGCGAACTCTGCTCTCCAGAGCGAGTAGATTGGTAACCCCGCCTCCTGCTCTCCTCTATCTTGTCTGCTGTCATGATTCATGCAGCTATTATTTCATCCAAATGAAAAAATGGAGAACAGATAAGCAGATCATGGCTTGTCTACAGTGAAAAGAAGGACTGGGTTATTTACTTTGGCCTTTTTGGAAACACAGGAAGGAGCAATCAGCTAAGTGAGCTTAGTGCTTGGAAAAAATCTTTCATTCCTTTAGAGACAGCATGAAAAGTCAGCTGAGTACAAAACATAGAGAGGAAAACAAGAAGAAAAGGGACAAGAAGAGAGGGACACAACCTAGAACAGATAATGGATGTCTATTCTATTAACATTTCTCTATCTGGAGAATGGGGCTGTTTGATGGGTTCTCCATTCAGAGGGGCCCCTGCCTGTCTCTGCCTAGGGCCCCAAATGTCCTAAATCTGCCCCTGTCTGTGTTTTTAACAGGCTCATTATAACCACCTGCATGAATGGCTGAACCATAAATGGGACTTCATTGTAATGCAGGCAACAGAGCAGTACAAGTAAGTGACCTCTGCATGGAAACAGCTTCTTCATTAGCGTTACACATGGAGCCTTCTGCTGTCCTCATGTGGAAACATCACCAGAGAAACGTCTGCTCAAACGTTAACATTTACAAACTGCTAGAACATGAGGCTCAGACTCTCATCTGAAGACAAAGGAGACATTTTGACAGTTTTCAAAAGGGGAACATTAGAAGATTCTAGAGGCCAATCTAAGAGGTCAAACTCTGTTCCGATACGCCTGAAGCTCCAGGGGATGCACCTTCATTAAACTTTAAAGGAAATAAAGGGGCTTTGACAGCGCAGTGGTTAGCGCACACGACCCGTGTATAGCTGCCTTTAGTCCTGGCCGTGGCCGACCCGGGTTCGAATTCGACCTGTGGTCCTTTCCTGCATGTCTCTCCCCATCTCTCATACACACTTTTCTATCAGCCACTAGTGCCGTAAAAACTAAAAAAAAAGGAAATAATTTCAGGGTTTTGTTCCTTAAGTAGAAATGTTGGCTATCTGTACCCCACTGGATTATTTTTTCGTTATATTTTCTTACAATTACCTGGACTTTCTATTCCTTAAAATAGACTCGTTATTTTAGTTTCAATTAATCTCATTTTCATTCTGGCCTGTTGGAATTTAAAAACAATAAAAACCAACAAAATAATTAGTTTCAACCAGACAATTAATTTCTTTGTGCTTGGACTCGGTGCTGCCCCAACTTGTTGCTCACCACATACCAGAATAAATAGTTTTTTCAGATGATTCAAAGTTAAACATGACTCTGTTACCATTAGTTATAAAACCAAGAAAACAAAGTCTAAGGAAGTTATCATCCAGAATAGTAGAGAAATTTTCCTTTAATAGAGTAGAGCAGTAAAGCTTCTGGCCTGAACAGTTTTTCTTGCATTACTTTTAGTTTTATACTTTAAGTAGATTTAAAGAATTGTACTTTTACACTTTTACTGAAGTAAAAAGCTGAAGTTGATCCTCTAACTTCTATAAAATGTTTTTGAACAGCAGGATTTAAACTGGAGGAATAAACATGAATAGTTTGACACCTTTGCTAGAACCTCCCTGGACAGCAGACAGAACATCAACAGCTTTACTGTTTCCTGCTTCCTAGTATGGAGTAAAAACAAATCAAACTTTTGCTCATCATTAATTTCTGCAGGTGTTTTTTAAGCATCTCTAAAAGCTCTGCTGTGGTGAACATGTCCATGCTGTGATGAGGGACAAACACCTGCTGTAGATTTCCATCAATCTGCTCACCTTTCTGCTTTTTAAGCTTTTAATATCTATAGAAATATAAAGAAAGAGCTACCTATTAACAGCGATGTATGAACATTTATCAATATTTTCTTCTGTGTCTCTTTGTTGCTGTTTTCCAGGGCAGGTAGAGACAGGAACAAGGCAGACCGGGTGGTGATGGACTGCCAGGAGAGAGCCTACTGGATGGTGAACAGGCCTCCGGTTTGTTGGTCTCCCTCTGTTCACACAGCATGTATAGAAAAACACCAACCAGCCATAACGTCACTGCTGCTCCGCTGAAGCAGCCCCATGATAAACTAAACTAGCATGATAAACTGAACTAGCATGATAAACTAAACTACCATGATAAACTAAACTACCATGTTAAACTAAACTAGCATGATAAACTAAACTACCATGATAAACTACCAAAGCAAGAAAAAATCTGCTTTATTTCTTTAAGGCACCTGAATTCCCTGCAGTGACTGACTTCACTGTCTGTCCTCCAGGTGGATGTTTTCTTAGCATAATGCTACGTTCAGACGCAGGCAGCAGAAGTAGCTGGTTTACATGCAGAGTCAATGGTTGATGCGCATCAAGGCGCAGCAATTAAAGTCCTGCGGCGTCTGAGCAGCAGGAGCCTCATGAGCTTCTGAGCATCTGAGGCGCTTTACAAGCAGCTGCTGGACGCGCTGCATCAACCAATGAGAGAAGCTGATCTGGGAGCTGGCAGGGAGTCAGACGCAGCACTGCTGATGCAGAGCGCTATGATCACTCCTCTGAAACTCCTTAATTAACTTCAAATGTAGAAACCTGCCGGCAGAATATGTTGGCTTTTATTATCCTGCTGCCTGCAGTTTGTAGCACAGACCTGAAAAACGCTAACATCTACTTCCAGCCGCCACCAACAGGAGGGGAAAACCCTGGAGAGGCGAGCGGGTCTGAGGCAGCTGCTGCTGGGGATTCCCAGTGACAGCGCAGCGCTGGTATGTGGGGGTCTGAGCGGCTCCCACAGAGAAATAATCTTTGAAGGCAGGATGGTAATCTGGATGAACTGACTGCACAGACCATGTTTTCAGGAGGACTTTCTCACTTCAACAGAGATTCTAACTACTTTCTACCCGCTGATCACAGCTAATATAGCCGCCATTGTTTCAGGCAGAGAAAGGATAGAGTTAGGTCCTGCTGCCTGGTGGTTTCCAGCTCCCCTGTCAGTGCTCAGCAGGTTACGGCTGGTTGGTCCACGTCAGCAGAGACTGTTCTATTCACTGTTCGCTGTCTGCCATTGTTTCCCATCCAGCGGCGCACTCACAGCGCTCTGGACTCTGGCCCAGAACGGCTGATCAATCCCAACCTGGAGGAGGTAACAGGTGGGTACCTGCACACACTCACAGATGTTCAGTATGGTGGTCGAGGGGTGCAAACACCCTGCAGGTGCATAAAAAAAACTACAACTGCATGATGAGAAAAGCTGCAAACTCACATGGCATGACTGGAGTTCTTCAGACCTGCAAAGAGCAGCAGCTTCCTGCTGGGGACCCTCTTTACAGACTAACAGACAATACTGCAAAATATTCAGTCATCATTAAATGTAGTCAGCATAGAAATATGACCTGACATGCTTTGAATGCTCTGTTATATTCACAATGAATAACAAGCCTTTTAGAACAGAAATATATGAATCAAAGTTAAAGGCAGAGTGTAGGTAGTTCATTTGGTTTGTTTAGTGGCTACAGATGAAGTCAACATTGATGATAAAATAATAGTCCTAATAGCCACAGCTAGTGGTAAGGTATTGTGGAGGATTTTTTAAAAGACCCGCCCTTTACATAAAAAAAAAACGCGTATGCAAGAGTCCATTCCTCCTCGTGCACGCTCTGTTTAAAAGTTGCTGTTCTCATCCAAGCTCACTGACTCTGAGCCTAAAACCCTCCATCACTTTAGAGCGGGGCCTATATAGTGAACTTTATAGTGAACTCTGTTAACTGACCATTCAGACAGATGATCACTGCTTTTTCGTCCATTGGTCACGTAACTCCTCCTCCTCTTTGTTATTAGTTGCCGCAGTCGAGTAGCGACAGCCTTCAGGGCTGGTTATCCTCCCGCAGCAGTGTGTCACAGTTAGCTTGTTGCTGGCATGATGCAGATATTCTTGATTTATTTCTAATTTTGAAGCGTGGTCTGCGCTATGTTATTCCACGCCACAACTTAATGTCGGTTTGACGAGCTTGTTCGGCGTCTACAGCCCCTCATCCAACGCCGGACGACACACCGTTCCCCCGTGAGTGTTTTCCAAAGACTGGCCGTGGCGCTGCGTGTTTTGGCTTCAGGTGCAAACCAACAGACCGTCGCACAGAGCTACAAACTAGCATAACAACTAACATATCTGCGTTAACTGTGACAAATACGCAGACGACCTGGTTTCTGAGTATAAACCAGCCTTATGGCGACAGCGGGACGCTGTGACAGCAATTCCTATAATACTTTGCAAGGAGAGCTCTCCGGGCAAAGCATTCTGGGATATATCTGCCTCTTCTGAGGTCTTTCTTTTCTTCTCATACACTTCGTAGATGCTTTTTCTCTTACGAACCTCGGATATTTTCAAAGAAGCGCGGTGAAAGGTGAGCTTCAATGACCGTCTGAAACTGTAGCTAACCACAGATATTACTTAAAGTGCGCAGAAAAAGGTTGCTAACGGGACGAATGCGTAGTACAGCCTTACGCAATCATATCACCAGGATGATTGACAGTTAGTAGGACCACTGATTGAGATGATCCACCCAGAAATAAAACATCGCCCTATATACCTTTAACAGGTCAAATAAATAAAACGGCAAAATAATTGTAACTTATGCAGTCAAAAATGACCAAGATATTGATAAAACCATTGCAATGTAATAACCGTATTCACTCATGATCAAACTTATCCATGCATCATATAAGCATAGGCCCTGATCTTCATAAGGTCTAAAAACACATGCAAACTGTCATGATGGGTTCTAAGTTTAAGCCCAATATTAGGGCTGCAACTAACGATTATTTTAAAAATCGATGAATCGGCCGATTATTTTTTCGATTAATCGATGAATCGGACAAAAAATATTTTTTATATTAACCTCTTTATTCCAAAATAAAAATTTTAGACAGAACAAACAAGCACACCAGTACAGGTTGCTCATTAACTGTACTGGTGCAATATGAAAAATAAATGTTTGTGTTAAAACTACGCAAACTTACATGAGAAATGTAGCTGAACATCCACAAAATATAGGGTACTTTGTTTCATAAAGCGCAAAAAAATACATTTTTGTTTTTAAAAGCCCCTAAGGGGTTCAAACAATAGGCCCCCCCATTTCAACAAATGAGTTTTTTTAGACTAGAAGAGTTCTGCCTTTTAAGACAGGAAAGTATAGCAGTTAAAGTTGCTACTTGAGAAAATACTTAACCATAGAGATAAAAATAGCCTGTGATTCAAATTATAAATTGTATTTGGAATAAAAATGAGAGAACTAGGGGTGCTAAAAAACACATCCTCCAAAGACAGATATTTACATGGGAATGTGGCAGACAATTAATTGACATATTACTGATCTTGCTGGATTTTATTCTGCTTTACTTCCATAAATTGCAGGATCTTCTTTACTTTATCTTTGCCAGAAGATTTAAACTTTAAAAGCCTTGCCCTCATAATTTGCATGTTAATTTATTTATAAAGAAAATATAAACGCTGCTTAAGCTAATTCAAATGAAATTAAAAGTAAAATAAGTAGCCAACCTTATCACTGTCTGTAACCTGCTAACAAGGTAAGGAAAGCATCAGATGAGCTACCTGAGAAACTAACGTAACGTTTCCCCACTTTAAAACCAAACAAACATGGTGGTTCCGAGCCATGTTAATTTCTTTTGAAAAAAGTTGCATGTTATCACTTTTTTCGCTTTACAAAGCGCAGGCTATTTTAATTATTGTGATCAATTTGCGCCGTCAGTCCCGGTGCATGCGCGCTTCATTTGCAGTCTGGACGCTGAGGCTCTGACTGCAGCGCTGAGAGGGACTCCTGCGGGAGCGGGGGGATGCGCCCCACGGCAGAGTAGGAACGATACATGCTTTCACGTAAGAGTCTCCAAAAGCCGCCAGTGACACCGAAAAAAGTCGCCAGATTTGTCGCTAGTCGCTTTTTTGAAAAATAGTCGCTGGAGGGGTCTGAAAAGTTGCTGAGTTGGCAACACTGCACCTGCAGTGCTGACTCGCTCTGCCATATTTTTTTTTCTTCCTCTTTCAGTCAAGAGGCAGTGATGACGGCGCGGCGGATGACGCAATAATCGCGCGACACAACTAATCGATGATGAAATTCGTTGCCAACGCTTTTAAAAGTCGATTTTTATCGATTTTATCGATTCGTTGTTGCAGCCCTACCCAATATGCAGAACACACACGGGAAAACTGGGTAAAAGTTCAAAGAGTTTATTAAAGTTCTGAACACAAGGTTAAAGCACTGGGACTGGAATTGGTCAGGGGCTGGTTCACTGGAGTCTTGACTGGGACTGGAGACTGTTGGTTAGCAGAGTTCATGAGAGGCTAAGCTTCTAGCTTCAGGCTTAGCGTGGCAGTCCTGGATTTGAGCTTCCAGCTCACTGCAGAGAACAACAGGGGAAAACACGAAGAAACTGATTCCACGTAGGAACCTCCAGGGAAACTCCACACAGAAGTCTTCAGGTTTCAACCACGTAGGAATCTTCGGGTTAGGGAACAACAGGGGAAAATCCACAGGGGGAACCTCTAGGGAAACTCCACATAGAAGTCATCAGGTTTCAACCGCTTAGGAATCTTGGGTTGGCTCACCAGGTTAGATCAGCAGGTTAGGTCTCCTAGAGCTTCAGGCTTGAAACTGGTTTCCTGTGATGCAACTCTTCAAGAGCTGCAGGCCAAAGACAGGTTGCCAGAGAGACAGCTCTTCCAGAGCTTCACGAAGAGACAGGAGGTTAAGCTCAGCCCGCCGATTGCGGCTCCGGGTCTGGAGCAGGGGAGCCCGCCGATAGCGGCTCTGGAGCAGGGGAGCCCGCCGATAGCGGCTCTGGAGCAGGGGAGCCCGCCGATTGCGGCTCTGGAGCAGGGGAGCCCACCGATTGCGGCTCTGGAGCAGGGGAGCCCGCCGATTGCGGCTCTGGAGCAGGGGAGCCCACCGATTGCGGCTCTGGAGCAGGGGAGCCCACCGATTGCGGCTCTGGAGCAGGGGAGCCTGCCGATTGCGGCTCAGGAACATGGGAGCCCGCCGATTGCGGCTCTGGGTCAGGAACAGGAGAGCCCGTCGATTGCGGCTCCGGCTCTGGAGCAGGGGAGCCCGCCGATAGCGGCTCTGGAGCAGGGGAGCCCGCCGATAGCGGCTCTGGAGCAGGGGAGCCCGCCGATTGCGGCTCTGGAGCAGGGGAGCCCGCCGATTGCGGCTCTGGAGCAGGGGAGCCCGCCGATTGCGGCTCTGGAGCAGGGGAGCCCGCCGATTGCGGCTCTGGAGCAGGGGAGCCCACCGATTGCGGCTCTGGAGCAGGGGAGCCTGCCGATTGCGGCTCAGGAACATGGGAGCCCGCCGATTGCGGCTCTGGGTCAGGAACAGGAGAGCCCGTCGATTGCGGCTCTGGGTCTGGAACAGGGGAGACCACCGACAGTGGCTCCACCTCAGGAACATGCGGAACCACCGACTGTGGTTCCGCCTCAGGAGCAGGTGACACCACCGACTGTGGTTCAGCCCCAGGAACTGGGGAGGCCACCGACTGTGGCTCCACCTCAGGGACAGGAGACACCACCGACTGTGGTTCCGTCTCAGGAGCAGGTGACACCATCGACTGTGGTTCAGCCTCAGGAGCAGGTGACACCACCGACTGCGGTTCAGCCTCAGGAGCAGGTGGGACCACCGACTGTGGTTCCACCTCTGGAACTGGAGAGACCACCGACTGTGGTACCACCTCTGGAACTGGAGGGACCACCGACTGTGGTTCCACCTCTGGAACTGGAGAGACCACCGACTGTGGTACCACCTCTGGAACTGGAGGGACCACCGACTGTGGTTCCACCTCTGGAACTGGAGGGACCACCGACTGTGGTTCCACCTCTGGAACTGGAGTGACCACCCATGGGGGCTCAAGTTCAGTCTCTGAGGTGGCTTGAGGCGTCTGTAGAGGGCTCTTGGCGGTTTGTGGACTCTGCTGAGGGGCTCTTGGAGGCATATCTTCACCAACTCCACATTCTGAAGCCCTCTTAAGTTTCAGCTCAGGGGTCTCTGGACAGCACAGAGCTGACTTATGGCGACGCCTTTTCTTACACAGAGGGGTCTTTGGAGCTAGGCTAACCGGTTTAGAAATAAGAATTCCAGAATGAATAACGGGATCTGAGGCTAAAGAATCAGGCACGGGGTCAGGTTTTAACCTAACTGGGTTTTTAACTGGTTCAGGATCTGGATCTGGCTGGCGTGGAACTGAATGTGGTGGCTCGAAAGGGAAAATATCCCCTCTATCTCCATAGAAAAAATTCTATAGATCAGCCTCATGGATGTGGGGAGCTTGATTATCAGTCGAGGGAACAGGTCTAGTTACAACGGTGACGGGTGCAGGTGTCTGATCAGGCTGGCGGGGAACTCTAACTGTTTGACGTGAGTTTGGTGGGCCAATCTTGAGTCCTTTAACGGATGGAGCTAAATGTTGGTCTAGAATATGTGAACAGAGGCTAAACTGGCGCGAAGAGGGACTGAAACTGATTTGTGATGCTGGGTCTAACACAATGGCTAGTTCTATGAGGTCCTCAAGGTTAGCTGGCTCGACGTAAAATGAAAGCTGGGTTCTGACAGAATCATTAAGAGCTAAGAGATAAGCGGACTTGAGTGCAGACTCGTTCCACCCGGAAACGGCTGCTCTACCCTGGAACTCGGAAGAAAACTCGGCAACGGACCTATTACCCTGTTTTGTATTAAGAAGGTTGCAAGAAACGGAGAACTTAGTGACCCGACTAAAGGTTCTTTCAAATTCCTGGATGAAATTCTCAAGTGTACAGTTTTCTCTAATTTTAGGCGGAAATCTGGTCTCCGCCCAATCAAGGGCTTCACCAGACAGAAAGGAAATAACAAAAGCTATCTTATCCTTATCATAAAGAAAATAAGAAGCATGAAAACTAAAAAATAATCGGAACTGAAAAAGAAATCCCTTAAGCTTACTTGGATTGCCGGAAAATCTCTCAGGCAGAGAAGGACCGGGTGACGAAAACGACGGGTTGAGTTCTGACCAGAAAGGAGGATTATTATCTTGACTCGGAGGTGACGTCACTGCCGGTGACCTAGGAGACGGAAGTGGATTCGGGGCAGGACGAGCCGCTGACGTGGCGTTAGCATTATAGAAGTGGTTAGCGAAGGTTTGATTAGGCAGTAGCTCACGGAGGGTTTGTGTGTGTTCCTGAATCTGAGCGTCCCTTTTCTCAGTCCAACGACGGAGGTGATCTGCTGGGCTTTGTGTCTGGCCGCAGTGTTCTGTCATGATGGGTTCTAAGTTTAAGCCCAATATGCAGAACACACACGGGAAAACTGGGTAAAAGTTCAAAGGGTTTATTAAAGTTCTGAACACAAGGTTAAAGCACTGGGACTGGAATTGGTCAGGGGCTGGTTCACCGGAGTCTTGACTGGGACTGGAGACTGTTGGTTAGCAGAGTTCATTAGAGGCTAAGCTTCAGGCTTAGCGTGGCAGTCCTGGATTTGAGCTTCCAGCTCACTGCAGAGAACAACAGGGGAAAACACGAAGAAACTGATTCCACGTAGGAACCTCCAGGGAAACTCCACACAGAAGTCTTCAGGTTTCAACCACGTAGGAATCTTCGGGTTAGGGAACAACAGGGGAAAATCCACAGGGGAACCTCCAGGGAAACTCCACATAGAAGTCATCAGGTTTCAACCACTTAGGAATCTTGGGTTGGCTCACCAGGGCAGATTAGCAGGTTAGGTCTCCTAGAGCTTCAGGCTTGAAACTGGTTTCCTGTGATGCAACTCTCCAAGAGCTGCAGGCCAGAGACAGGTTGCCAGAGAGACAGCTCTTCCTGAGCTTCACGTAGAGACAGGTGGTGGAGCTCATCCAGAGCTTTCGCGAAGAGACAGGTTTCCTGTGAGGCAGAGACAAGGAAGAGTTAGAATCTGATCTCTCACTAGAGATAACAAAGATTCTTCTGTAACAGAGGCTCAGGAAGCTAACCAACTAAGATCAACACTGCGGCGTTGAGGCAAGGTCTGAAGTCAGCTTATATAGGAGAGGTCTTCTGATGAGAGGATTAGCAAAAGGTGTGCAGGAAGGTTCCAGCTCCAGAAGACCCACGGCGCACTCTGCTGGAGACAGAGGGTAGTCTCCAGATCCCCACAGTAACTCCAACCCTAAGGAAAAACACAGAGCAGAAGAGGATCCTCGGCGCCCTCTGGAGGGCAAGCCTGAGGATCCTAACACAAACATAGAGAGGCGCTATGAAGAATGTACAGAGACTTCCATGATCAATTCAGCAGGCAGGATAAGCAAACCTTTCTCTACATGTGCACTAATATGCAGATCTCCTCTAATGACCAAACCTCACAACTTTTTGGGTGGAGGATTTTGAAAATGTAAATATTCACCACGTGCAAAATGTTTTTTTCAAATGTAAAACTAAACTGCAGCTGATTTTTCACAATTTTTAGCCCTATTGAAGGTCAGGTGCAGAAATGTGGCAACAAACGAAGTATTGGCAAACATGATGGAGAGGAAGTCTGCCACCATGCGGCCATATTTGGATCATCACAAATAACGAGAGCGGGTTAATATCAGAAGGGAAAAAATGTCTGCAAAAGATGTAAATGCAAAAGATTTCTGCAACAGGATGGCAGTCAACCAAAATTAAAGCAACATCTGGTCTAAAGGTATCACTGTGTAACCTCTGACCCCAGCATTAGTGTAATTTGAGATATTTTGAGTTATTTTTCAGTTAAGAGGCTCTAAATTGCATGTGCATTTTTTGGGATTTGTGCACTAAGTGAGGATGCTGTTGTGTGTTCTACAAAGATTATTGTGCAAATTTTGTCATGCAAGCAAGTTCTGTTTAAACCCATTGAATCGGACTGTTTGGTTTGCAAGCGGTTTGAGAGCAGCAATAAAAGAAAGATGAGGTTCAATGCCAAGGAGATGGAGGTTTTTATCATAGTTATAAAATAAAAAAATAAAAAAAAATGTTTACAGTGCACCACCTTTTAGCCGATCTTAAAGTGCTGGGAACAAAAGTAGAATAAAATTAAACATTGTGCAAAATAAAAATGCCTTCTGTGTTGGAGAGGGGTGGCGGAGCAGAGAAAGATAACTTCCTAATCTTTTATATTTAATTTTTTAGATTCAAAGTTTTTTCTATTTTTTTCTTTTTTGATATCATTCTGAAATGCATTGTAAGTAATTAGTATTCATCATTATTACTATTGTCATTGTTAGCTCCAACTGCGTGGCTTAGAACCTCGTCTTTCTTTCATGGCTTACAACCTCGTATTTTATGGCTTAGAACCTCGTCTTTCTTTCATGGCTTAGAACCTCGTCTTTCTTTCATAGCTTAGAACCTCGTCTTTTCAATTCAATTCAATTCAATTCAGTTTATTTATATAGCGCCAAATTCACAACACATGTCATCTCAAGGCACTTTACAGTTCAACCAGATCATACAGTCAAATTGATACAAAGTTTTCTATCTAAGGAAAACCAGTTGATTGCATTGACTCATTGACTCAAATACAATCCCCCACACTAAGCATGCTTGTAGCGACAGTGGAGAGGAAAAACTCCCTTTTAACAGGAAGAAACCTCCAGCAGAACCAGGCTCAGTGTGAGCGGCCATCTGCCGAGGCCGACTGGGGTTCAAGGAGACAGAAGCAGAGATACAAAAAGCAGCTGTAAAAGGCGGCCCCGTCCAGGAAACACACAGCCAGGCAGACGAGCTCCAAGGCAGCTCCCATGCCAGAGGACGAAGAGAGCACATCCACTCAGTCACGGTCAGAGAAACAGGACCACACTGGAAAACAGGCCGATCTCCAACATCTATTAACAAGGGTGTTGATGGAAGCAGCACAGCTGATGTTTCTTTCCAGGATGACGTCACAGCCAAACAGGAACAGACGAGGCAAAGCTACTCTGAGGAAAAGCAGAGAGAGCAGAAGGTTAGAGATTGAACTAACAGATTCTGCAGAATAGGAGAACAGAGAGAGAATGAAGCAGAATGATGAAATGGGGGTCCCTATGTCCTCCAGCAGTCTAGGCCTATAGCAGCATAACTATAGAGATAGCTCAGGATAACCTGAGCCACCCTAACTATAAGCTTTATCAAAAATGAAAGTTTTAAGCCTAGCCTTAAAAGTAGACAGGGTGTCTGCCACACGGACTAAAACTGGTAGTTGGTTCCACAGGAGAGGAGCCTGATAACTAAAAGATCTGCCTCCCATTCTACTTTTAGAAATTCTAGGAACAACTAGTAAACCTGCAGATTGAGAGCGAAGTGCTCTGTTAGGAACATAAGGAACAATCAGATCTCTGATATAAGATGGAGCTTGGCCATTTAAGGCTTTATATGTGAGAAGGAGGATTTTAAATTCTATTCTTGATTTAACAGGAAGCCAATGAAGAGAAGCCAGGATAGGAGAGATATGATCTCTCTTTTTCATTTTCATTAGAACTCTGGCTGCAGCATTTTGGATCAGCTGAAGGCTTTTAACTACAGTTTGTGGACTTCCTGATAGTAAAGAATTACAATAGTCCAGCCTTGAAGTAACAAATGCATGGACTAGTTTCTCAGCATCACCCCTGGACAGGATATTTCTAATTTTTGCAATGTTCCTCAGATGAAAGAAGGAAATTCTAGAAACCTCTTTGATATGGGATTTAAATGACAGGTCCTGATCAAAAATAACACCAAGATTTTTTACTTTATTATCTGAAATCAGTTTAATCCCATCCAAATGAAGTGACTGGCTAATCAGTTTCTTTTTCAGAGACTCTGGTCCAAAGACTATAACTTCTGTTTTGTCTGCATTCAGAAGCAGAAAATTAAGAGTAATCCAGGTTTTTATGTCTTCAAGACATGCCTGTAATCTATGTAATGGGTTAGCTTCATCTGGATTTATAGACAGATATAGCTGGGTATCATCAGCATAACAGTGGAAATTAATCCCATGCTGTCTAATAATTCTACCAATTGGGAGCATGTATAAAGTAAAGAGAATTGGTCCTAGCACTGATCCCTGTGGTACTCCACAGGTAACCTTTGAGCGTGTTGAAGATCTATCATTAACATGAACAAACTGAATTCGATCAGATAGATAAGATTTAAACCAGTCTAGTGCTGTTCCTTTAATTCCAACAAAATATTCAAGTCTTTCTAAAAGAATATTATGGTCAACTGTATCAAATGCAGCACTAAGATCCAACAGGACGAGCACAGATACAAGTCCATTATCTGAGGCCATGAGAATATCATTAGTGACTTTCACCAGAGCTGTTTCAGTGCTATGATGAGCTCTAAAGCCAGACTGAAACTCTTCAAAAAGTTCATTATGGTGGAAGTGATCGCAAACTTGTTTGGCAACTACTTTCTCAAGAATTTTGGATAAGAAAGGAAGATTGGATATAGGTCTATAATTGACCAAGTCATCTGGGTCAAGAGACGGTTTCTTAAGCAGAGGTTTAATTACAGCAATCTTAAAAGCTTTAGGTACATATCCCTGTAACAGAGATAGATTAATCACATCTAAAATGGAGGAGGAGATCAGAGGGAATACCTCCTTAAATAACCTGGTTGGAACTGGATCTAACATACAAGTTGAAGGCTTAGATGAAGACAATAATTTTGCTAATTCAGAGAGTTCAACTGGATCAAAGCAGTCTAAACCCGGTTCAGATTCCATGACTACCTCAGGTACAATCGCGGATAGAGGAGTGCTTATGATCTTATTTTTAATAAGATCAATCTTATTTATAAAGAATCCCATAAAATCATTGCTGCTAAGAGCAGGTGGAATGGACGGTTCAACAGAGCTATGGCTCTGGGTGAGTTTGGCAACTGGATTAAAAAGAAATCTAGGATTATTCTTATTCTCCTCTATTAATGAGGAGAAGTATGCTGCTCTTGCTTTACAAAGGGTCCTCTTATACAGCAGTAAACCATTTTTCCAGACTAGGAAGGACTCTCGCAGGCCTGTGGAGCGATATTTTCTCTCCAGTTTCCTAGCATTTTGCTTCAAAGTACGCAGCTCTGCATTAAACCAAGGAGCAAGCTTTCTATTTTTAACGGTTTTCATTTTCAAAGGAGCTGCGCTGTCTAAGGCAGTACGCAGAGAACTAGCAACCCCCTCAACAAAATCATCAACCTGTGAAGGGGAATAAGCTAAGCTTTTGCACTCTGCAGCACTGCTCAGTGACACAGAGCAGAGAGAAAGTGAAGCAGATTCTTTAAAATTTATAACTGCACTATCTGATAAAGATCTACTAAAATTGAACCTTCTTTTGGGGGAGGAGAACTCTGTTAAAGTAATCCTGAAGGTTATTAGAAAGTGGTCAGAGAGGACAGGGTTGTGAGGAAATACTGTTATTTCTTCACATTCTATGCCGTATGTCAGCACAAGATCCAAAGTATGAAGATGAGAATGTGTGGGACTATTCACATTTTGAACAAAGCCAATAGTGTCTAAGATAGCATTAAAGGCTGCTCTTAAGCTATCGCCTTCAATGTCAGCATGGATGTTAAAATCTCCCACTATGATGACCCTGTCAGTATTTAATACCAAATCAGAAAGGAACTCTGAAAACTCATCTAAAAATTCAGAGTAAGGACCTGGTGGACGATACAAAGTTACAAAAAGAAGAGGTTTTCTTGCCTTGAAATTTGGATCAGGGAAATTAAGGGTTAAATGTTCAAAAGAGTTGTAGGAATTAATTGTTTTGGGAGTAATCAGTAAGTCAGACTCGAAGATTGTTGCTACTCCTCCTCCTCGCCCAGAACTTCTGGGTATGTGAAAATTTAAATAGCTTGAAGGAGTTGCCTCATTTATGCTCACATAATCCTCTTGCTGCAGCCAGGTTTCTGTAAGGCAAAACAAGTCAATGTGATTATCACAAATCAAGTAATTAACTAGTAGACTTTTAGAGGAAAGCGATCTTATGTTAAACAGACCGCATTTAATTGTTTTAACTTTTTCCCCAATTGGAGTTATTTTGATTTTAATTAGATTATCATGATTTACTCCTTTGGGAATCTTTGCTAATTTATTAGATTTTGGTCGTGGGCAAGACACTGTCTGGATGGAGTAAAGAGTGGGTAACAGTAGAGAAGCTGCAGAGATGTGTGTTAAACTACAACTCTGCTTCCTGGTCTGCACCCGGGGTGGTCAGGGTTTTGGAGGACTAATAAATGTGGCCAGATTCCTAGAAAGAAGAGCTGCACCATCCAAAGTGGGATGGATGCCGTCTCTCCGAATCAGACCAGGCTTTCCCCAAAAGGATTGCCAATTATTAATGTAGCCCACGTTGTTTTCAGGGCACCACCTAGACAACCAGCGATTAAATGACGACATGCGGCTAAACATGTCATCACTGGTCAGATCAGGGAGGGGACCAGAGAAAATTACGGAGTCCGACATTTTTTATTTTTTTTTTTTTTTATTTTATGGCTTAGAACCTCGTCTTTCTTTCATGGCTTAGAACCTCGTCTTTCTTTCATGGCTTAGAACCTCGTCTTTCTTTCATAGCTTAGAACCTCGTCTTTTATGGCTTAGAACCTCGTCTTTCTTTCATGGCTTAGAACCTCGTCTTTCTTTCATGGTTTAGAACCTCGTCTTTCTTTCATAGCTTAGAACCTCGTCTTTCTTTCATGGCTTAGAGCCTTGTCTTTCTTTCATGGCTTAGAACCTCGTCTTTCATGGCTTAGAACCTCGTCTTTCATGGCTTAGAACCTCGTCTTTCTTTCATGGCTTAGAACCTCGTCTCTCTTTCATAGCTTAGAACCTCGTCTTTCTTTCATGGCTTAGAACCTCATCTTTCATGGCTTAGAACCTCATCTTTCATGGCTTAGAACCTCGTCTTTCTTTCATGGCTTAGAACCTCATCTTTCATGGCTTAGAACCTCGTCTTTCTTTCATGGCTTAGAACCTCGTCTTTTATGGCTTAGAACCTCGTCTTTCTTTCATGGCTTAGAACCTCGTCTTTCTTTCATGGCTTAGAACCTCGTCTTTCTTTCATGGCTTAGAACCTCGTCTTTCTTTCATAGCTTAGAACCTCGTCTTTCTTTCATGGCTTAGAGCCTTGTCTTTCTTTCATGGCTTAGAACCTCGTCTTTCATGGCTTAGAACCTCAACTTTCATGGCTTAGAACCTCGTCTTTCTTTCATGGCTTAGAACCTCGTCTTTCTTTCATAGCTTAGAACCTCGTCTTTCTTTCATGGCTTAGAACCTCATCTTTCATGGCTTTCTTTCATGGCTTAGAACCTCATCTTTCATGGCTTAGAACCTCATCTTTCATGGCTTAGAAACTTGTCTTTCTTTCATGGCTTAGAACCTCATCTTTCATGGCTTAGAACCTCGTCTTTCTTTCATGGCTTAGAACCTCGTCTTTCATGGCTTAGAACCTCGTCTTTTATGGCTTAGAACCTCGTCTTTCTTTCTGGGCTTAGAACCTCGTCTTTCTTTCATGGCTTAGAACCTCGTCTTTCATGGCTTAGAACCTCGTCTTTCTTTCATGGCTTAGAACCTCATCTTTCATGGCTTTCTTTCATGGCTTAGAACCTCATCTTTCATGGCTTAGAACCTCATCTTTCATGGCTTAGAACCTCGTCTTTCTTTCATGGCTTAGAACCTCATCTTTCATGGCTTAGAACCTCGTCTTTCTTTCATGGCTTAGAACCTCGTCTTTCATGGCTTAGAACCTCGTCTTTTATGGCTTAGAACCTCGTCTTTCTTTCATGGCTTAGAACCTCGTCTTTCTTTCATAGCTTAGAACCTCGTCTTTTATGGCTTAGAACCTCGTCTTTCTTTCATGGCTTAGAACCTCGTCTTTCTTTCATGGCTTAGAACCTCGTCTTTCTTTCATAGCTTAGAACCTCGTCTTTTATGGCTTAGAACCTCGTCTTTCTTTCATGGCTTAGAACCTCGTCTTTCTTTCATGGTTTAGAACCTCGTCTTTCTTTCATAGCTTAGAACCTCGTCTTTCTTTCATGGCTTAGAGCCTTGTCTTTCTTTCATGGCTTAGAACCTCGTCTTTCATGGCTTAGAACCTCGTCTTTCATGGCTTAGAACCTCGTCTTTCTTTCATGGCTTAGAACCTCGTCTTTCTTTCATAGCTTAGAACCTCGTCTTTCTTTCATGGCTTAGAACCTCATCTTTCATGGCTTAGAACCTCATCTTTCATGGCTTAGAACCTCGTCTTTCTTTCATGGCTTAGAACCTCATCTTTCATGGCTTAGAACCTCGTCTTTCTTTCATGGCTTAGAACCTCGTCTTTCATGGCTTAGAACCTCGTCTTTTATGGCTTAGAACCTCGTCTTTCTTTCATGGCTTAGAACCTCGTCTTTCTTTCATGGCTTAGAACCTCGTCTTTCTTTCATGGCTTAGAACCTCGTCTTTCTTTCATAGCTTAGAACCTCGTCTTTCTTTCATGGCTTAGAGCCTTGTCTTTCTTTCATGGCTTAGAACCTCGTCTTTCATGGCTTAGAACCTCGTCTTTTATGGCTTAGAACCTCGTCTTTCTTTCATGGCTTAGAACCTCGTCTTTCTTTCATGGCTTAGAACCTTGTCTTTCATGGCTTAGAACCTTGTCTTTTATGGCTTAGAACCTTGTCTTTCTTTCATGGCTTAGAACCTCGTCTTTCTTTCATGGCTTAGAACCTCGTCTTTCTTTCATGGCTTAGAACCTCGTCTTTCTTTCATAGCTTAGAACCTCGTCTTTCTTTCATGGCTTAGAGCCTTGTCTTTCTTTCATGGCTTAGAACCTCGTCTTTCATGGCTTAGAACCTCGTCTTTCTTTCATGGCTTAGAGCCTTGTCTTTCTTTCATGGCTTAGAACCTCGTCTTTCATGGCTTAGAACCTCGTCTTTCTTTCATGGCTTAGAACCTCGTCTTTCTTTCATAGCTTAGAACCTCGTCTTTCTTTCATGGCTTAGAACCTCATCTTTCATGGCTTTCTTTCATGGCTTAGAACCTCATCTTTCATGGCTTAGAACCTCGTCTTTCTTTCATGGCTTAGAACCTCATCTTTCATGGCTTAGAACCTCGTCTTTCTTTCATGGCTTAGAACCTTGTCTTTCATGGCTTAGAACCTCGTCTTTTATGGCTTAGAACCTCGTCTTTCTTTCATGGCTTAGAACCTCGTCTTTCATGGCTTAGAACCTCATCTTTCATGGCTTAGAACCTCGTCTTTCTTTCATGGCTTAGAACCTTGTCTTTCATGGCTTTGAACCTCGTCTTTCTTTCATGGCTTAGAACCTCGTCTTTCTTTCATGGTTTAGAACCTCATCTTTCTTTCATAGCTTAGAACCTCGTCTTTCTTTCATGGCTTAGAGCCTTGTCTTTCTTTCATGGCTTAGAACCTCGTCTTTCATGGCTTAGAACCTCGTCTTTCATGGCTTAGAACCTCGTCTTTCTTTCATGGCTTAGAACCTCGTCTTTCTTTCATAGCTTAGAACCTCGTCTTTCTTTCATGGCTTAGAACCTCATCTTTCATGGCTTAGAACCTCATCTTTCATGGCTTAGAACCTCGTCTTTCTTTCATGGCTTAGAACCTCATCTTTCATGGCTTAGAACCTCGTCTTTCTTTCATGGCTTAGAACCTCGTCTTTCATGGCTTAGAACCTCGTCTTTTATGGCTTAGAACCTCGTCTTTCTTTCATGGCTTAGAACCTCGTCTTTCTTTCATGGCTTAGAACCTCGTCTTTCTTTCATGGCTTAGAACCTCGTCTTTCTTTCATAGCTTAGAACCTCGTCTTTCTTTCATGGCTTAGAGCCTTGTCTTTCTTTCATGGCTTAGAACCTCGTCTTTCATGGCTTAGAACCTCGTCTTTTATGGCTTAGAACCTCGTCTTTCTTTCATGGCTTAGAACCTCGTCTTTCTTTCATGGCTTAGAACCTTGTCTTTCATGGCTTAGAACCTTGTCTTTTATGGCTTAGAACCTTGTCTTTCTTTCATGGCTTAGAACCTCGTCTTTCTTTCATGGCTTAGAACCTCGTCTTTCTTTCATGGCTTAGAACCTCGTCTTTCTTTCATAGCTTAGAACCTCGTCTTTCTTTTATGGCTTAGAGCCTTGTCTTTCTTTCATGGCTTAGAACCTTGTCTTTCTTTCATAGCTTAGAACCTCGTCTTTCTTTCATGGCTTAGAGCCTTGTCTTTCTTTCATGGCTTAGAACCTCGTCTTTCATGGCTTAGAACCTCGTCTTTCTTTCATGGCTTAGAACCTCGTCTTTCTTTCATAGCTTAGAACCTCGTCTTTCTTTCATGGCTTAGAACCTCATCTTTCATGGCTTTCTTTCATGGCTTAGAACCTCATCTTTCATGGCTTAGAACCTCGTCTTTCTTTCATGGCTTAGAACCTCATCTTTCATGGCTTAGAACCTCGTCTTTCTTTCATGGCTTAGAACCTCGTCTTTCATGGCTTAGAACCTCGTCTTTTATGGCTTAGAACCTCGTCTTTCTTTCATGGCTTAGAAACTCGTCTTTCATGGCTTAGAACCTCATCTTTCATGGCTTAGAACCTCGTCTTTCATGGCTTTGAACCTCGTCTTTCTTTCATGGCTTAGAACCTCGTCTTTCATGGCTTTGAACCTCGTCTTTCTTTCATGGCTTAGAACCTCGTCTTTCATGGCTTTGAACCTCGTCTTTCTTTCATGGCTTAGAACCTCGTCTTTCATGGCTTAGAACCTCGTCTTTTATGGCTTAGAACCTCGTCTTTCTTTCATGGCTTAGAACCTCGTCTTTCATGGCTTAGAACCTCATCTTTCATGGCTTAGAACCTCGTCTTTCTTTCATGGCTTAGAACCTCGTCTTTCATGGCTTTGAACCTCGTCTTTCTTTCATGGCTTAGAACCTCGTCTTTCATGGCTTAGAACCTCGTCTTTCTTTCATGGCTTAGAACCTCGTCTTTCTTTCATGGCTTTGAACCTCGTCTTTCTTTCATGGCTTAGAACCTCGTCTTTCTTTCATGGCTTAGAACCTTGTCTTTTATGGCTGCTCTCAAACTGCACCCTGTCAAACCCAGTCTGCTCATTTTAATCATGCGGAGCCAAACCAGTTTGTGTTTCTTATCATTTTGGGAATAATCTCTGCAGTTTGCCTGCAGCAGGCCCACTTATTGCACAGGAAACACACATTTCTGCACACATGAATCTTTGCTGATCAGATTTTGCCTTTTCCTTCCATCCTTCAAATATCCTCTGATTGGCGTCCTTTTGGTTTTTGCTATGGTTCAACATTAATCTGTAGTAATGTCTGTGGTCTGAGCCAGTATGAGTAGACGATGGTCTTCCTCAGACGTCCGGAGATCTTCGGCTATTCGGAATTATTTGCAGCTTTTCTTACCTTGCAGGTTTTGGGTTTTTTTTTACAGCCTTTTCCTTTGAATGTGTTTCATGTGCTAGCATCACTTTAGCATTATTGAACGTATTTGTAGCGAGCTTGCACCACCTTTGTTTGACTTCCCTTTATTTTTCCGCTGATTCCCGTGTCTGTCCCTGAAAGTCATGTCAGTCCTCAACCCTTAACCTCCTCCTTAAGCCGGGCTTTTAACCCCTGCGGCGTCGTCGTACAGAATGAGCTGTGCTTAGTGATATCATACAGTGAATGCCCAGCTCTATGGGGAAATAAAGTGTCTAAAACTGCCTGCAAAGAAAAACCTTTTTCACTGTCATCTTTTGTTTTCTTCTTCCTCTCTAACAGATCATCCTCTGACGATGAGATGAAGGTGTAGTTGTGATTGTCTCCACACAGTGTGGTCCCAAGCATGCATCCACACCTTTATAAACAGCATCAAAGATCAGATTTAAGACCATGCTGAGGTCACAAAATGATCATTGGCGGAAATGAATGAGAATTTATTCTAAATTCGGTTTGTTAAAAACACAGATTGAAACCCTGGAGTTGGATTTAAAAGCAGCGTGGATGTGAGGCTTTGGGACGTCACTGTGTGCGTAGGAGCAGCTGATGTGGTGCATGATGTCCTACCTAACTCCTGGAAATAGAAAAGCTGTAAAACTTTATCACCAACGGCTTGGTCTCTGACGATCTGGTCCTGATCCGGGTCTCTCTTCAGAGACTGTAGTTTCAGCAGGTTTCTATCGTATAGCTGTCCACCATCCCATGTGCTTTGTTGTAGTTTTAGTTTGTAATTTACCGTAAAGCTCAAAGGTTTGTGTCGCTTCAACCACAAACTTCAGTGATTTCTACTTTTTAATGATATAAAAAGCAGAGAAAAGCTTTGATGGAGAAGGAAATTGACGCATCTTTACATAGAAATAGTTAAAGTGTACATCTGTTCAGCCCTCATAGAACCGTCCACTCTGAAACATAAAAGCAAACATGCTCAGAGCATGATGCTGACCCCTCTGTGCTTCACTGCAGGGGTGTTCTTCATCTGTTTTCCTTCACACCAGTTTAGACGGACGTAGGAAAATATTATATTTACTCATTGAGTTTTATTTGAATAACTTTTTACACCAAAATGTACTTTCAGGAGTATTTTCACTGCACTGTACGTTTTACTTTTACTTGAGTTATTTATTAGTAGGAAGCATCAGCAGCACAAACAAAATTTATGTAAGTGAGACTTATTTCAGTCTCACTCTTATTAACCTTCTGGAACCTTAAAATGTAAAGATAAATGTTTAAAGTTGGTCCTGCTGGGAGCTCTTCCTGCACATTCGACGCTATAGATAAGGGATGTTAGAATCCGCTCCTCTAGAGCTGCTGTCTGCACCTTTAGGTACAACTCTGCCTTAATCCAGCAATTAGATCCTTTGTAGAAGTCTGGAGTTCTCGACTTCAACTGAGGATGTATCTAAAGCCGCTGTCACACCTTGACGATTTAGACCATCGTATGTCTGATGTCTAAAAAAAAAAACTGGCATGACGCTCAAACTGCCACCACCAAAAACCTGCTTTCTTCCTTCCTTCCTTCCTTCCTTCCTTCCTTCCTTCCTTCCTTCCTTCCTTCCTTCCTTCCTTCCTTCCTTCCTTCCTTCCTTCCTTCCTTCCTTCCTTCCTTCCTTCCTTCCTTCCTTTCTTCCTTCCTTCCTTCCTTCCGGCGGGCGGTAAACAGCAGCTAGGTTAATACCGTGATCAAAGACATCTCTTTCTGCAGGCCGGGTGCCTCCGGGCGCATCGCTGCCCCCCTCAGGACACTGTGCATCATTTCATGGTCATTACGCTGCTGTGCGTTATGCAGAAGTTAGGCTGTCGTTGGACAGAAGTTCTGGACTCATTATGAATCCTCTATGTTTACGCCCAGAATAGAAATAATGCATAGAAAGTTCAGCGTCTGCCAGCGTTTTAGGAGAATCTGGGACATCAGGCAGACGCTGGATAAATCATCAAGGTGTGACAGGGACTTAGAACCGGGGAAAGATCTAAAGGTTGCAGCCTAGCAGCTCTGGAGGATTTGAGTTTGCCTTCCAGGATACAGAGGAGGGATGTCTAGCTTCCTTCTCGCCTCAGTTCCTTCAGACATTTTTACCTGCCAGCCCATCTTTCAAGCTGCAGGAACTGGATCAACTTCCTGATGATCAGCAGATGTTTTTCACATTAATGAATATAAACAGGTTAAATTGATTAATGCTGTTCCTCTGATGTCAAAGTTCAGTCTTCGCCGGGTCTGTAGGTGCATGTGCTATCAAGTTTCTCTTCCCGGTTTGTGACAAACCCTTAAGTCCTTCATAAAGCAGTCGTCACCTGGAATTAGATTTTATTCCAGTTAAAATGTTTGTTTATTTTGGGCTTCAGTTACAAGCTTCCAGAAAATCTGGAGGCTTTTTAATGTGAGCCACTAGAGCGCTCGACTAACGTTATACTAACATTAGCCCGCCTTGCTATCACCATGCTAACAGTCCTTCTTGCTATCAGCATGCTAATATTAGCCCTCCTTGCAAACTACGCTAACAGTCCTCCTTGCTATCACTATGCTAATGTTAGCCATCCTTGCTATACCATGCTAATATTAGCATCCTTGCTATCATCATGCTAACATTAGCCCTCCTTGCTATCACCACGCTAATGTTAGCCCTCCTTGCTATTACCATGCTAATTTTTGCATCCTTGCTATACCATGCTAACTGTCGCTACCCGATCCGTACCGGTAGCACGATCCGTACCATCAGCTCATTTGCGGCTGCGCGAACAGAATAACTTCCGGGTCGCCAAAAAATAATGTAATTACGGTACTGAAAAAACTTTATTTATATCCTTAAATAATTAAAGAATACTAAACTACATCGTAAAGACAATATTGAAGACTTTTCTGGAAGAAATGGATGCTTTTTAAATTCAATCCATTGTATTGCTTGACTTCATTTTTCTGGAATAAAAATCCAAATTTTCGGGAAATGTTCCCTTATCAATGAAAAACTGCAGGTCACGAAAGGTAGCAAATTAATCTATTGTGGGATCAGTACTGCTGGAGTGCATAGTTAAGTACAGAGTAAATCGAATATTTAAACAAATTTAAATATATACGCTGTGTGACGTATATTTGCGCATGCTCAGAGCAGTCAAAGTAACTATCACAAGGCGATTGAACTTTTTTATGTATTTCAGTTTTTTTATTTTTAGAAAATGTAATATTGACGAAAATACAAAGATATACAAAAAGAAACCCATGCCTCTAAAAAAAACAAAAGAATAAAAAAGTAAGAAAAAGGCCACCGGAAGTTATTCTGTTTGCGCACGCGCAAATGAGCTGATGGTACGGATCGGGTAATGACACTAACATTAGCCCTCCTTGCTATCACCATGCTAATGTTAGCATCATTGCTATACCATGCTAATGGTAGCCCTCTTTGCTATACCATGCTAAAATTAGCCCTGCTTGCTATCACCATGCTAATGTTAGCCATCCTTGCTATACCACGCTAACATTAGCCCTGCTTGCTATCACCATGCTAATGTTAGCCATCCTTGCTATACCATGCTAACATTAGCCCTGCTTGCTATCACCATGCTAATGTTAGCCCTCTTTGCTATACCATGCTAATATTAGCATCCTTGCTATCACCGTGCAAATGTTAGCCATCCTTGCTATTACCCCTCTACCATAAAGTCTCCTTGTCTCTCCGTGATCGGAACATTCAGGCCACGATGTGGAGGTTTTTGTTTGAGGTTTTTCTAACCGTGCTTCTCTTTCCTCTCCTTCATGTCATCAGTTCTACCTTTTCTGGTCCAACACATTAATGAAAACTGAAGTTTGAGGTTCCAGTAGTTTTGCAGCATATCATATTTCATAACGATGTAAAATAATCTTTATTTTCTTACTTCACAGAAAATCACCTTCGACCAATACAGGCGGATGGTAAGTTCAACTATTTAACGGGTTTTAACATGTAGCTTCGTTAGGTTGATTATTAATCACTGAAATAGATTCCAACTCATCTCTGCTGGTTTGTCTGCAAATTAAATAAAGTTTTATGCTCCTGTTTTCCAGAATATTTTCTACCAGCAAGCAATCATGAGATCAAAGGTCAAATCCAGTGTTTCCCTTGGGGCGTAAGTTCTCCTCTTTTAGTGTTTGTACATATTCAACAACAGAACAAATTTACCAGAAAAACCCTCTGATTGAGCACAGACCTCCTAACCTGGCAGTAGCCAGATTGATATGTGTAGATCTACGTTATCAATCTGGACGCTATATCAACGCTATAGCGTCCAGATTGAGAACACAAGAGGGCAGCAGAGAGCGACAAATAGAAACCTGGAAGACTGGAAATAAAAACAAAATGATAATCAAATAACTAGGACTATGAAACATGGAGAAAAGAAAACTAAACACTAGAAAACAAGGAGTAAAGTATGACTGAATGCTCAAAAGAAAAACATAACAGAAACAGAAACCTGACAGAAAGCCAGACGTTTGTGGATTTTTGCAGCCACTGCTGTGAAAGGCCCAACGTGAACCTGCTGCTGTTTCTACAGGTTGCTCAAGTACATCACATCCTACAAAAACCACGATGCTTTCCTGGCTCCCTGTCTGCCCAGCAATCCCTGGCAAACTGACCATGATGCATACTGGACTCTGAACATGAGAAGGTAAGCAGAGAACACAGCAGCTAATATTTTTAGATGTTCTTTCTTTATAAAGACGCCTATATAGATTTAAAGGCTCCTACGCAGCCCTGGACGAATTGAAGCCTGGCGAAGTATGATGAGGAGCTCTGACAGGCTAGCAGACAGAGAAGAAGGAGTGTATTTCTATAGAGCCGATTCACAACACACTTCATCTCAGGTCACTTTCCAGTTCACCAGATCATCCAGTCAGATTGATTCAAAGTTTTCTATCTAAGGAAAAACAGCTGATTGCATCGACTCATTGACTCTTCAGCAATCCCTCACACTGCTTGTAGCGACAGTGGAGAGGAAAAACTCCCTTTGAACAGGAAGAAACCTCCAGCAGAACCAGGCTCAGTGTGAGCGGCCATCTGCTGAGGCCCACTGGGGTTCAAGGAGACAGAAGCAGACATAGAAAAAGAAGCCTAGATACAAAAGGCAACTGTCAACCAGCTCCACAGGCGGCCCCGTCCAGGAAACACACAGCCAGGCAGACGAGCTCCGAGCCAGCTCCCATGTCAGAGGATGAAGAGAGCACATCCAGTTAGTCACAGTCAGAGAAACAGGACTACACTGGAAAACAGGCCAAGCTCCAACATCTAGAAACAAAGGTGTTGATGGCAGCAGCACAGCTGATATTTCTCTCCAGGATGGAGTCACAGCCAAACAGGAACAGACCAGATGAAGCTACTATGAGAAAAAGCAGAGAGAGCAGAACGTTAGAGATTGAACTAACAGATTCTGCAGAGTGGGAGAATGGAGATAGAATGAAGCAGAATGATGAAAAAGGGGTCCCTATGTCCTCCAGCAGTCTAAGCCTATAAGAGTATAACACTGATGTTGAACCAAACTTAAATATTATAGGCCATCTTTTCCCCCGATGTTTAGCTTAATTATTGTATGTATAACATCATATTCTAGACCACAAACAGATCTGGCAGATGTTTGTTCCCAGGGTTGAAGTTCCCACTAAGATGCGAGTGGAGCGCTGGTCCTTCAGCTTCTTTGAGCTTCTGACTGACCTGCGAGGCCGAGACGATTTTAAGATCTTTCTGAAGAAGGAGTTCAGTGGTAAGCTTTGTTTGTTTGCTTTTATTCTTTTACAGCTCTCAATAAAAAGCTTTGCTGTTCTTCAGCTCTGAAGCAGTGGCTCGTTATCAAGCAGATCTGGGATCATTTCTGCTGTTTTACAAACTAATTAAAAAGCCATCAGATATTGAAACCTCCTGCAGCTGTTCTTAGCATTCGGCATCTCACAGCAAGCATTAATGTTGATAATCTGGTTCTCTGCTCCTGCAGAAGAAACAGAAACCTTCCTAGACAATAACGCCGCCACCGGTTTAATTCAGTGAGCTGCAGGTAAACTGCCTCGAGGAACGACTGGTTTTATTTATGGATATCAAAATGAACAAGGACACAAAAGCAAATATTAATCATATTTTTTATATTCGTATTTAAACCAAATTAACACAATGTGTAATAGCTGACCTTTATGTGCTGCTCTGTGTTGATGTGCAACTTTACTAAAGGTTCATCAGGTGTGAATCCTTTGGTGAAGCATGTAAAAACGTAACCAGCTGTAGCATCGGCAGCAGAGGTTTCACTGCTTTCAGTTTTATTAAGGATCCTTAACTGATTTCTGTGGAAGTTCCAAAAAAGTTAAAAACAATCCTCTGGACTTTGTTTCCAAGTTTGAAGACGTTTCTCTTCCATCCAGGAAGCTTTTCCAATTCCAAATGTCAGAAATAGCGTTTAGTTCCAGGTTTTATCCAGCAGCCCAACAAAGCCTGGTTTTAGTTTAGAAAACATGCAAATAGAAACGGATGAACGGGTCCCCCCCTTTGGAATGGGGGTCGTTTGGCTTCTTTGTTAGCCTGCAATGCCCCATACCTGTCTATGTCTCTGAAAGGGGGGGTTGTTAATCCTTTAAAACCTTAATAATAATTCAGAATGCATAAAATTCCACCGGTAAAGTTGTACCAGCAGGTGGAGCCATTGCGCGCAGCTCCATGCTGACACCAAACGTTCAAAGCCCCACAGCTCTGGAACTGTTATAGCTAGAGGTCTGACATTTTCTGCATTTGTGGTTGACATAACGTGTATAGGATTTCCTGAAAGCGCGCGCCGGCGCGTTCATGACGCTACAGAAGCCGGCAGACCAAACCAGATGAAAGTGCGCATTCAGCGTCTGCTCTGCCGATAATGCAAGCGTAGAAGAAGAAATGTGCTGTTTACCTGTGCAAAGAAAGAAACAACGGAAGAAAAATGTCTGAGGACTTCAGTGTTGAGGAAGAGCATGAGTTCTTTGCCGAGCTGAATGCGCACTTTCATCTGGTTTGGTCTGCCGCGGTTTCCGTAGCGTCATGAACTCGCCGGCGCGCGCTTTCAGGAAATCCTATACACTACTGTTTATGCTCTAAAAACATTCTAAATGACTTTGTTTCGAGTAAATTCTGGACGCTACCCACTCAGGACACTTGGAATACATTGGACGAGCAGTATGGAGGAATATTGACACGTTTTTTGTGGACTTTTATGGACCTTTCTGCCTCGGGCGCCATAGACCTCCATTATTTGAATGTCAGCAGACAGCAAGAAGCCTCCCAGATCTCCAGATGCATTTGAGATATCAAAAAAGTACTCCAGAGTGTTGTTCAGCATGGGGGGGAGTAGAAAATGAAGGCTAATCATGTTTTGGGTGTACTATTCCTTTAAGAGGTTAAAGGGAAATGTTGGCCTGGCTGAACAGGCGAGGTCTTCTGTTCCTCTGTAAATGGGTTGGGGCTGCGTTGATAGCGATCGCAACATTCCAAAGGGGGGGACCCGTTCATCCGTTTCTATTTGCATGTTTTCTAAACTAAAACCAGGCTTTGTTGGGCTGCTGGATAAAACCTGGAACTCAACGGTATTTCTGACATTTGGAATAGAAAAAGCTTCCTGGATGGAAGAGAAACGTCTTCAAACTTGGACACAAAGTCCAGAGGATTGATTTTTTATTTTTGAGGAGGTAGATGGGTGGTAGAGCCGTTGGCCCTGATTGTGGATCCGTTCTGTGTTCCAGGTGAGAACCTGGCCTTCTGGGAAGCAGCTGAGGAACTGAAGTGGGGCACCGCCTCTTCCATGTCAGCAAAGGCTGAGACCATCTTTAAGTAAGCCCGTAAACGGACTGTTCCACTCAGTGTGTTGTAGTTATGGCCTGGTTTCATTTATATATCGATCTTAGCAATGAAGGGCCGGTGATTTAATTATTGTTCTAAACTCTCCAGCATATTGAATTTATCCATCACTGAATGGTAAAAAGTGTCCGACCGACACTGAGGATACTAGAACTGTGCTGATAATAAACATGGCATTACATTTTCATAGTTAATAAACAAAGTATTTGTCATTAAAATCAAAGGCCATCTTCCTGGAAAAAAAGTTTTCTTCTTCCAACTAAACCTGTTTGAGGAGAAATAACCAAAACATGTTCTGTTCATTAAAGGAAAAGTCCGGTCAGCGAGGAACAATCAAACAATAATTTTCGTTGCGATCACTGAGTCTGGGAGCGGCCATCTTTGCCCAAATACAGTAGCCCCTCCCTCCTGCCATCTTCCAGCAGTGACGTCACGGTGCGGTAAGCCTAGCACCATTCTCCCCGCTTTCCAAGCTAAATCAATGGGAACTACTAGACACATCTGCAATCAACAACAATTATGGAAGATTTCCAGAGGACTTCACCATTGAAATTCACCAGAGCTATAGTGAAACTGACAATGCCCACGTGCATGGCAGCTGGATGCTGGAATACATCGGGTAAAAGGGAAAAAAAAGAGTTATTCCACCTTTCTGGTTCCTGATCCTCCACGGACGGGTTGGTCGTTGGATCGCCAACTTGAAGAGGGAGGATTTGCCATCGAACTTCTGGCCAGAGAAAAAACCCGTAATATGTAGCCAACATTTGGAAGAAGAATGTTTTCAAGATGACTTGGATAATAGCGCGTTGTGACAAACACCAGATACAGCACTGGGACTTGATCAACAGCCGATACCGCACCGTGACGTCACTAACCAGTAGGTGGCAGTAGTGTTCTTTGGCAAACATGGATGCCTCCAGTAAAGCACATTCACATGAAAATTACTCTGAATTAAAAACACTGATCATTTATTGAACAGGATGGAATAATTTCAGATTTAAAGAACTTTCAGACGTTTGGATTCTGAATATGAGCGACTTTAAAGGACTGTTAGGCGTTGAGTCCTGCAGTCAGACTCGCTCTGATGAATCTGATCTGGGTTCATCCAGCATCGTGTGTTCGATCCACCAGGACCTTCCTGGCGCCGGGGGCCCCTCGCTGGATCAACATCGATGGGCGGACCATGGGGCTGACAGTGAAAGGTCTGGAGCATCCTCACCGCTATGTCCTGGAGGCGGCGCAGACGCATGTTTTCATGCTCATGAAGAAGGTGAGTCCTGTTTTAGATTGTAGTTTTGACCAAAATGCAGCCGTTATTGGGTCAGGCATCCTGGGCCAAATGAAGAATGTAAAGATGGAGACGTTAAAACTGATTCGATGGAAAACACATCGGAGGGTCTCTGCTGTGTCAAACCAGAACCTTCCCTTCAGGGTGATGACATGCAGTTTGATCGCACTTCTTTATTGTACAGGACACCTTCTTCCGTTACCTCAAGTCACCAACCTACAAGGAGATCCAGAAGAAGGCCCTGAACCCTGAAGCCCATAACTTCAGGTTGGTATGAGCTGGATCCTAGCATGCTTATAGCAGCTATCAGCTTCAAACACCATCAGAACATGTTAGAACCCACAGGTCCAATCAAACATTCTTTATCACCTGAAGTCAAAGCAAATCAAACCCATAGTCTGATTATTTATTCAATTGAGGCCTGAATCCAAATGCTGGTTTTATAAATAAAGTAGAAGTCACTGAAAAGTTCCTCTCTTTGTTTAACCTGATGAATGTCCAGGAACCTTTGCCTAATAATGCAGTCCTTCCTGTTTCAGTGGGAACAAACGTGGTGCCATGGTGGTGATCACTACGACCACATTGGTGATCACACTAATCACCAATGTGGTGATCAGTCTGGATGATATGGAAAGAACCGCTCTGCAGAGGAATAGAGCTGTCCTGCTAAAATGACTGAAATGATCCTATCCAAGATGAGCTAAAGATTAGCTCTTAATTATCTTTTATGTTCATTTTATATTTTTTTTACAAATTCCCAGAGGGAGCATTAAGTGGGAATAGCCAAAGGGTCCGTTTCACCAAGCAGGTTTACTGAAAACTAAGTCGTCTAAACCTGAAATGAGGGAAACTCTGACTTTTCTGTTCAAGAGTTTCTCCATCCTCTGTTTCTGTTGCCATAGTAACATCCTCCTCAGAGCTAACCTGGTCAGCAGCAGGTTTTCCTCAGTAAACTCAGTGTCCTCTGGCTCCGCCCTCTTTACTGCCAATCAGGCTGTTTTATTTCCTAAATTAATCAAATTTTTGTCTTAGTTTAATGCACACAAAAAGCAATAATTCACTAGGTTAGTTAGACACATTAGATATTAAGACTAACATTGCATTTCCGTTAGATGAGGATCTTATTGAAGAACGATCAGCACTGTTTCACAGAGAATTAAATATTTATAGGGAGAGAATTCTACAACTCAGTGACAGGATAGGAGATTATCTGATTGTTTTTTTTTATAAGTTGATCATTTTATTTTTATTTAGTTATATTTACAGTACAGGAAGTAAATGAAATTATTTTCAGATTACACATAAATAGATGAATTAATTCCACGGGAAAAAGGAATGACTTTAGGGTTAGGATTAGGATTCACTAGGCGATAAAAACCTACGGATCCTACCGGCTCAATCTGAAGCCATTCTATGGGACTGATAGCCGCTAATAACGACCATTTATTGGGATGATAAGATCCAAAACGGCTGCAAACAGACATTTAGTATTTACTGTGTAAAAGAGACTGAATCAACATGAGGAGGAACCCATGAGATGATGAACAGGTTCGATATATTAGAACAACATTTTTAGACTTCACCTGCTGACAACTGATTTCACCTAAATAGATACATTGAATTAGCCTGGGTGCCATTCCGAACTTAGTCCCGCCCACAACGTTTGAGGTCGGGAAGTTCGGTCTGGCATTGCTCCATAGTAGCGCGAGTATGCTCGCACAATATCTGGCGGGCCAATCAAATTGTCAGGGCGGGCTTTATACGATGATGGACAGATGATCAACAGTAACGTAATCAACCACGTGACCAATGCGCGCTTGGGTGACAACAACAATGGCTGCCGCTGGAGAGTTGAGGTGAGTAGATTCTGCTATTAGGTCTGTTCTAGAAGACATCGACAGCAAATCAATTTTAAAAGAGGAACAGAGAAACGCGATCAAGTCTCATCTTCTTATTCTAGGCGTGCAACTGCACGCTTTGATTTTTGTGGACAACAACTATGCGTCGCTTAACATACGTCACGCACTCCGTTGCTCTTATTGGTTGTAGGTCTATCCAATTGAGTGCAGAGGCATTTTTTTTCCTGGTTCGTTCGAAACACGCCCCATAATCACAGCTCTATGGAGCAGCAACAGACTCATATTCTGACTAGAATTGAGTCGGACTACGTCAGGCTAACATTGATCCACCACCATTCAAAAAATTAAACTTGTAATTTGACTGAAAATGTATTCCTTATATTTCAAACATTTTTCCTTGTCAAAATGACATTATTCACATCTAGAATAAACATTCTGGATGTCTAGAAATTGTTGTGTAAACATTTCTAGGTATATAAAACTTAATTCTTACTAGTACAGTTTATTTTATTTTTTATTTATGAAATTCAGTTTCTGCAACAAAAATTAAATTTGGAAAATATTTTATTATAGTTCAGTCTAGGAGAGTGATTTTGATCAGGAAGAATCTTATTTTAGAGATCTACAAATGGAACAACAGAAAGGAGAGTGCTTTTAATAAATGAATATAAATAAATAATAAATGAATTAATAAAATGGCCTGCCATAGACAAATTCACATACACATACATAAACTCAACCAACAATCTTCTCCATCTTCCTCTCTGTTGCAGCTATAGCTCAGACTCTCTGTCCTTTAAACAATCTCTCCTTTTTTTTATTATTGCATTCATATCTGTAGTTCCAGTGGAGTGAAATAAGCACTTCCTGTTTCCTGTTGTCATGGTGATTTGTTGAATCTGGGCTCCACTGATAATGGCTTTTCAAACTTATTACACACTTGTTCAACTCGGTTTGGACCTAATTAGAGTTGATTAAACTGATTTACAGCAGCTTTTATGAAACCGAAAACTCAGAGTTTCCGACGTTGCAGATTTTAATCTAAATGTGTTAAACCTGCTTTGTGAAACGGACGCCTGGAGAACTGTTAGCATCTTAGCCTTTATTTATGTTTTTATTAACTTTTTGCTTTTTTTCGTTAAAAATATTTGAATGAAAGGATTTTTTAAATTTCTAATCATCCGCAAATATATACAGTGAGAAAAAAAATCCATTTAGCAAAAAATAGTTGGAAAAGAACCTAAAATATTTTAATGAGTTTAAATATGATTTATTTATAGTTAAAAAACCAAACAAACTGAGCCTTTCTGCTTTTCCCACTCCAGTCCAGCCCAGCTAGAGGAAAACGCTCGGAACCGGAGCGCCGGCATCCATCCCATCATCCTGTGGCAGCAGGAGGAGGAGGAGAAGGCCAAGGCCGCCGTTGCAGCGGCTCCAGTCGACGTCAAGGCTGTGATGAGCAAAATAGACAGGAAGAAGTAGAGAAAAGTGATCCTGAATTAGGTGGAACCAGGAACCAGAGCTGCTGTAGGGTCTGAGTTCTGCTTAGCAAAGATTCCCCGTTCCCATAATGAGACATAAAATGTTTGACCTGAGGAGGTTTAGGTGAAGGTGCTTCATGCAGAGCGCTGCACAGACCCAATAAAAGGATACGACTGGTGAAACATCACAGCGCAAGTCACAAAACAAAACAAAGTCAAATCTAGAACAGATTGTCTATAGAATCACAGATCCAGAACTGAACAACCTGCAGGTGTCTCTCCACAGAAGCAGAACTGGTGCAAAACATCTGTGAGCTCCAGTTTTCCAGCATTGCTACAGCTTCTCCATCAGCTTTTAAGGCCTGAACACATCGGCTGCGTACGACTTTTTACTCTCTGAACGGATGTTTTCTCCATGTCCCACTGACTGCGCATAGAGAGGCTCCGACTAGGCAGCATGAGCAGATCTAACCAGATGATTTTCACTTCCATCTCTGTGCTTTACACACATTAAACGTATTCCCACATTTGCCTGGATCAGATCATTAAAAGTTATTAAAATAAAAGAAATTATAAGCCACCTGTGCATTCTATGAACCAAAGCTCTACTTAACGAGTCTGTGCAGCATCTAGAACCAGAACAGATAGAGAATGTTTATCTATTAAAAACATAATGAGATCGACGTCTAAAGAAAAGAAAATCGCAGCAATAAACTCCGTGGGACGGTTTCCATGGTGACAGAGAGGTGATTCTCAGAGAAATCTGGGAAGTTTTTCTTTCTTGTTTCCTAAAGAGGTGAGAGAGATACGCTGCGCTGACCTGCTCTGTCTGCTCCTCCTTATTCTGGAGGATCTCTACTTTATCCGTTTCTGTCCTCCTGAACTCCCATCATGGGGAAAATTTTCTATTTTAATGTTTCATTCATTGTTTTTGCTCCAGTCTGTCCTGTTTAAACCCGATGTGTGACCCAAACTGACTCTTTCCCCGTGAGATTAACAGATTTTATTTTTTATTTTCCTCCAAAGCGGATCTGTTTTACTTTTTAACCGCTTCTCTTTTCCTGTCAGACCCATGAAATTACTGCTGAATTGCTGCGTAGTCCGACTAAAACAGACCTGGGATCTATCTCAGTCGGAGCTACGCTGCCCCCTGCAGGAAAACATCCCCATTAACTTTCAATCAGCGCTAAATGCCGCCACCTCTGAGGCACCATTTTCTGTTTGGATCGGACGCAAAATCAGATTTGCTGTGTTCAGACCTTGAGTTTGGACTGGACCACTTTTAGCATGATGAATAATAAATCTCATCTCTAAGCATTTTACAAACCTGTCCAGATATCTGCTCTCTGCAGGCATGTGGTGACTGTGGAAAGAAAAGACTTCCTCCCAGCAAGAACATCCAGCTTCATCAGAGTCAAAAAAACGGGTTTCCTTCTGTGTGTTTTATGCTCCTTAGAAGATCTTGATGGAAACAACTAAATTTGAATCAATTACTAAATTTCACAAGTTTTTAGGCTTAGTTAAGGTGGTTTATGTGCCGATAGCAGGTAGCGTGGCTAGAGCTAGCTGACCTGATACAGGAAGGACACCCTGCCTGGTTAGAAAACATTAATTATAACCTCCCTCCACCACTGATCTGTGGTCCCTGTGAGCTTTCCTGTTTATTCCAGCTATCTGTAGCCTGGTTCATTTGCTGCAGCGGAGGGGAACACATCTAATTAGCATTTTAAGTTTTGGGATGTTTGCTTTTTCTCTCTGATTCTAATAGGATTTTAGCAGTTAGTGTGAGCAGCCATCTGCCATATCTTCAGGTGGACGTAGGTCTGTAGGTGGTCCATCCTCTGTCCTCTGGCTTCAGGTGATGGATTGATCAGAGCTCTGGGAGATTTAACCCCCATCAGGGCTGTGCTTACTGAACCTGGACCATTTAGTGGTATGAGAGTAAAGGGGGGTGAAAAAGAAAAGCAGCTGCTGTAGTTCTGTGATTTTGAGGCCGTAAGGCTTTAATGTTCTTTGTGGGGAGAACATTCGTGACTCTCCATCATCAGGCCCTCCATGTGTAACCTGCTATGCTTTGATGCAATAAATGAATCTTTCATGTCATCCTGTGTCTGACTTTAAAGTGACCTGATTGGAACATCCATGAAGTATTTATAAACCACATAATGATCAAACCAATGTGTGAAAATATCATCACTGTTTCTGACCTTTATTCTGCAATGGAGGATTAAAACCTCTCTGCTCTGCTGTCCTGTAGAGATAAATGGCTTTATGATCAATTAAATGATAGGAAAACTGTCCTGTCAGTCATTGGCTGCTACAGCATAGAAAACTGGAATAGAATAGAAGATAAACAGGACTGAAGCGCCACAGATGATGGCGCCATTCAGACTCTATGAAGAGTCCTGACATGGTTTTCACAGTCATTTTGATCCCTGAAACCCTGGAGGGCTAACGTATATCAGCAGAGGTTGGATCAGTAGTACTACTACTCAGAGTAGTAGTAGTACTTTTATTTATTCAAGTAAAAGTAAAAAGTACAGTATGAATAAAAATGATTTGGTTAAAGGCTCCTAAAGTACATTCTAGAACATCTGAATGAATTATTACTAATAATATAGTTGGACAGATGTTATGTGACGGTTCTGGTATTTTAAAGACTAAAATACAAATAACATTCAATTCAGTTTATTTATATAGCACCAAATTCACAACACATGTCATCTCAGGTCACTTTACAGTTCAACCAGATCATCCAGTCAAATTGATTCAAAGTTTTCTATCTAAGGAAAACCAGCTGATTGCATTGACTCATTGACTCTTCAGCAATCCCTCACACTAAGCATGCTTGTAGCGACAGTGGAGAGGAAAAACTCCCTTTGAACAGGAAGAAACCTCCAGTAGAACCAGGCTCAGTGTGAGCGGCCATCTGCTGAGGCCCACTGGGGTTCAAGGAGACAGAAGCAGACATAGAAAAAGAAGCATAGATACAAAAGGCAACTGTCAACCAGCTCCACAGGCAGCCCCGTCCAGGAAACACACAGCCAGGCAGACGAGCTCCGAGCCAGCTCCCATGTCAGAGGATGAAGAGAGCACATCCAGTTAGTCACAGTCAGAGAAACAGGACTACACTGGAAAACAGGCCAAGCTCCAACATCTAGAAACAAAGGTGTTGATGGCAGCAGCACAGCTGATATTTCTCTCCAGGATGGAGTCACAGCCAAACAGGAACAGACCAGATGAAGCTACTATGAGAAAAAGCAGAGAGAGCAGAACGTTAGAGATTGAACTAACAGATTCTGCAGAGTGGGAGAATAGAGATAGAATGAAGCAGAATGATGAAAAAGGGGTCCCTATGTCCTCCAGCAGTCTAAGCCTATAGCAGCAGAACTCTAGAGATAGCTCAGGATAACCTGAGCCACTCTAACTAGAAGCTTTATCAAAAAGGAAAGTTTTAAGCCTAGCCTTAAAAGTAGACAGGGTGTCTGCCTCACGGACTAAAACTGGTAGTTGGTTCCACAGGAGAGGAGCCTGATACCTAAAAGATCTGCCTCCCATTCTACTTTTAGAAATTCTAGGAACCACTAGTAAACCTGCAGATTGAGAGCGAAGTGCTCTGTTAGGAACATAAGGAACAATCAGATCTCTGATATCAGATGGAGCTTGGCCATTTAAGGCTTTATATGTGAGAAGGAGGATTTTAAATTCTATTCTTGATTTAACAGGAAGCCAATGAAGAGAAGCCAGGATAGGAGAGATATGATCTCTCTTTTTCATTTTCATCAGAACTCTGGCTGCAGCATTTTGGATCAGCTGAAGGCTTTTAACTACAGTTTGTGGACTTCCTGATAGTAAAGAATTACAATAGTCCAGCCTTGAAGTAACAAATGCATGGACTAGTTTCTCAGCATCACCCCTGGACAGGAGATTTCTCATTTTTGCAATATTCCTCAGATGAAAGAAGGAAATTCTAGAAACCTCTTTGATATGGGATTTAAATGACAGGTCCTGATCAAAAACAACACCAAGTTTTTTTACATTATTATCTGAAATCAGTTTAATCCCATCCAAATGAAGTGACTGACTAATCAGCTTCTTTTTCAGAGACTCTGGTCCAAAGACTATAACTTCTGTTTTGTCTGCATTCAGAAGCAGAAAGTTAAGAGTCATCCAGGTTTTTATGTCTTCAGACATGCCTGTAATCTATGTAATGGGTTAGCTTCATCTGGATTTATAGACAGATATAGCTGGGTATCATCAGCATAACAGTGGAAATTAATCCCATGCTGTCTAATAACTCTACCAATTGGGAGCATGTATAAAGTAAAGAGAATTGGTCCTAGCACTGATCCCTGTGGTACTCCACAGGTAACCTTTGAGCGTGTTGAAGATCTATCATTAACATGAACAAACTGAATTCGATCAGATAGATAAGATTTAAACCAGTCTAGTGCTGTTCCTTTAATTCCAACAAAATATTCAAGTCTTTCTAAAAGAATATTATGGTCAACTGTATCAAATGCAGCACTAAGATCCAACAGGACGAGCACAGATACAAGTCCATTATCTGAGGCCATGAGAATATCATTAGTGACTTTCACCAGAGCTGTTTCAGTGCTATGATGAGCTCTAAAGCCAGACTGAAACTCTTCAAAAAGTTCATTATGGTGGAAGTGATCGCAAACTTGTTTGGCAACTACTTTCTCAAGAATTTTGGATAAGAAAGGAAGATTGGATATAGGTCTATAATTGACCAAGTCATCTGGGTCAAGAGACGGTTTCTTAAGCAGAGGTTTAATTGCAGCAACCTTAAAAGCTTTAGGTACATATCCCTGTACCAGAGATAGATTAATCACATCTAAAATGGAGGAGGAGATCAAAGGGAATACCTCCTTAAATAACCTGGTTGGAACTGGATCTAACATACAAGTTGAAGGCTTAGATGAAGACAATAATTTTGCTAATTCAGAAAGTTCAACTGGATCAAAGCAGTCTAAACCCGGTTCAGATTCCATGACTACCTCAGGTACAATCGCGGATAGAGGAGTGCTTATGATCTTATTTTTAATAAGATCAATCTTATTTATAAAGAATCCCATAAAATCATTGCTGCTAAGAGCAGGTGGAATGGACGGTTCAACAGAGCTATGGCTCTGGGTGAGTTTGGCAACTGTATTAAAAAGAAATCTAGGATTATTCTTATTCTCCTCTATTAATGAGGAGAAGTATGCTGCTCTTGCTTTACAAAGGGTCCTCTTATACAGCAGTAAACCATTTTTCCAGACTAGGAAGGACTCCCGCAGGCCTGTGGAGCGATATTTTCTCTCCAGTTTCCTAGCATTTTGCTTCAAAGTACGCAGCTCTGCATTAAACCAAGGAGCAAGCTTTCTATTTTTAACGGTTTTCATTTTCAAAGGAGCTGCGCTGTCTAAGGCAATACGCAGAGAACTAGCAACCCCATCAACAAAATCATCAACCTGTGAAGGGAAATAAGCTATGCTTTTGCACTCTGCAGCACTGCTCAGCGACACAGAGGAGAGAGAAAGTGAAGCAGATTCTTTAAAATTTATAACTGCACTATCTGATAAAGATCTACTAAAATTGAACCTTCTTTTGGGGGAGGAGAACTCTGTTAAAGTAATCCTGAAGGTTATTAGAAAGTGGTCAGAGAGGACAGGGTTGTGAGGAAATACTGTTATTTCTTCACATTCTATGCCGTATGTCAGCACAAGATCCAAAGTATGAAGATGAGAATGCGTGGGACTATTCACATTTTGAACAAAGCCAATAGTGTCTAAGATAGCATTAAAGGCTGCTCTTAAGCTATCGCCTTCAATGTCAGCATGGATGTTAAAATCTCCCACTATGATGACCCTGTCAGTATTTAATACCAAATCAGAAAGGAACTCTGAAAACTCATCTAAACATTCAGAGTAAGGACCTGGTGGACGATACAAAGTTACAAAAAGAAGAGGTTTTCTTGCCTTGAAATTTGGATCAGGGAAATTAAGGGTTAAATGTTCAAAAGAGTTGTAGGAATTAATTGTTTTGGGAGTAATCAGTAAGTCAGACTCGAAGATTGTTGCTACTCCTCCTCCTCGCCCAGAACTTCTGGGGATGTGAAAATTTAAATAGCTTGAAGGAGTTGCCTCATTTATGCTCACATAATCCTCTTGCTGCAGCCAGGTTTCTGTAAGGCAAAACAAGTCAATGTGATTATCACAAATCAAGTCATTAACTAGTAGACTTTTAGAGGAAAGAGATCTTATGTTAAACAGACCGCATTTAATTGTTTTAACTTTTTCCCCAATTGGAGTTATGTTGATTTTAATTAGATTATCATGATTTACTCCTTTGGGAATCTTTGCTAATTTATTAGATTTTGGTCGTGGGCAAGACACTGTCTGGATGGAGTAACATGATTACAAAATAACTAATTTCATGCAGTAGAAACAATTTTCAATATAAAACCATGAAGATCAAATGTCAATGATGTAACAGAGTCTACTTAAGCAGCCATTCAACTGGCGACAGGAGAGTGGAAGTGTCACAATTTGGTGTTGGATTGAGGACCCAAAAGCAGAGGCAGGTAGGCAGAGGTAAATTTAGGTGGGTTTAATGAGGTCCACAGGTACAGAGGCAGGAATCAAAAATCCAACGAAAATAACAAACAAACCAGATCCAGGGAGACATCAGGGGAAACCAAACTCTAGGAGCCAGGGAGAGACGAGGTAAGCAGACAGATGTTAGACAAGGATCCAGCAAACAGGAACTGAAGAGGAAGAGCTTTTAAAGGGGACAGAGACAAAGAGAGGGCTAACGAGGGGATTGGAAACAGGTGAGGACAGAGCAGAAAACAGAGCTAGGGAAAGAGGACACCAGAGGGCAGCAGAGGACAACAAATGGAAAACCTGGAAGACAGGAACTAACAAGAAAACAACAAAATAATAATTAAACACTAAAACAAGGAGCAAAGTAAAACTGAATACTCTAAATAAACATAATAAAACCAAGACTGTAACAGGAAGGGCTGTCCTACCTTCTAGTTAAAAATATTAATTGTGTCTTGACATTATAAGCACTTTATTGAACTGACCAGAAGACCGTAAGACATCATGTGACCCCCCCCCACACACACACACATAATCCTATTGGCCTACTGTATTTACTGTAATGTAACCTGCGTAAAACATTAACCCTTTATGTGCGGTATTCAGATACAATTCAAGGGCCAAAGTGAATATTTATTTCATGTGAGGATGGAAATCTCATCTGAAGATATTAAAGAACTGACTGATTCCTAAACGGGAGCAACGCTCTCTGGGTTGGGCCTGTGATGAAATCTAAGGCTGATTTAGTTGTAGACGTGAAACACCTTAACTTTACCATTTACTAACACCAGTACAGTTGGAGCAGATTCATGAACCGGTGGAGGTAGAGTTGGTCAGGGAGCTGATCACAGAAGCAAAGGTTTACTCTGCTTAGTGGCAGGACATGTGTGCTGTGTATGGCCTATCTGGTTACACTGATACCATCGTCACCTCTGGCTTTGAAGACGAATATAGCTTTTTGCAACATTAGGTTTATCTACAGCGAAAGATTTGTTATCTTCCTGGTCCCAATTACCTTAAAGAAATAGAAAGATGGACATCTTAATATAGAGATGGAAAGATGGACAAGGATGAGAGAACAGGGATTATCAGGACAGCATAGTTATCCCAGAGGGTCTTTATTAAACCCAACGAGAAAAGGACTGCTGAGAGGGAAGAAAACAGAAGCAGGAACATCGTCATTCTAGATGTTCTGCCTTTGAAGTTTAAGTTCGTGTTTAGAGTTCTCCTTAATCTGTTTCTCCTTTCTGCTTCATTGCAGAAAGCAGTTCTTTAATTCTTAGAATCCACCTGTGCCTTTTAAATGAACCCAGGATGAAAAATGTTGAACAAAGTGAGAAACTGTGTCCCTTTGGTGTGCTGTTTGAACGGCATCCACTGCTGTTTTACCTTCTGGGTCGTTTCATGACACTTCCATTACTTCATCAGGATAATCAGGCCCCTCCTCCTGTGGAAGCAGAATAAACGGCAGCCCAGTCAGCCATGTTTCTTTAAAAAGGATTGAATTGTTAAACTCCAAATCTAAAAGCCAAATCTGCAGGGTTGTTATCTGTATCAACATATCTCCACTTTAAAGCATTCTAAACTTCTGCAATTTCAGACACTCCTTTGGCAATAAAAGTGCAGAACCTGGTTGTTTTATTATTGATGCGTACTCAGGTACTATCAGTCCAAAATACTGAGTCGTCAAGTTCCACGGGGAGTTTTTTCTTCCATCTTCTTGCTACAGTGGCAGCAGTCAATGCCAGGTCAATCAGGACCCTTTAAAAGCTGACTATCCAGTGAGACTCCTTGGTATTAGTCACTTCATCTGGATGGGTTCAAACTGATCTCAAATAATGTAAATTACATAGATATTAAAGTAAAAAAATCTTGGTGTTGTTTTTGATCAGGACCTGTCATTTAAATCCCAGATCAAAGAGGTTTCTAGAATTTCCTTCTTTCATCTGAGGAATATTGCAAAAATGAGCAATCTCCTGTCCAGGGGTGATGCTGAGAAACTAGTCTTTGCATTTGTTACTTCAAGGCTGGACTATTGTAATTCTTTACTATCAGGAAGTCCACAAACTGTAGTTAAAAGCCTTCAGCTGATCCAAAATGCTGCAGCCAGAGTTCTGATGAAAATGAAAAAGAGAGATCATATCTCTCCTATCCTGGCTTCTCTTCATTGGCTTCCTGTTAAATCCAGAATAGAATTTAAAATCCTCCTTCTCACATATAAAGCCTTAAATGGCCAAGCTCCATCTGATATCAGAGATCTGATTGTTCCTTATGTTCCTAACAGAGTCAATGAGTCGATGCAATCAGCTGGTTTTCCTTAGATAGAAAACTTTGAATCAATCTGACTGGATGATCTGGTTGAACTGGAAAGTGACCTGAAATGACATGATGTGAATTGGAGCCATAGAAATAAACTGAATAGAATTGAAAGAAATGCAATAAAATGTTTACAAATTGACAAACAACCATAGACAGACGTTCAAATGATATATTTTAAACTTTTACAACAATTTAAATTCTTTCTTTCAATAACCATTCGCCAAAATTTTCAACCAATCTTTGACATGACATGGAAGGATGAAGGTCGCTCCAGTGGAGATGATGAATCAGAGTTTATCCTAATTAATGCTTTAATAAACTATTTACAGTTAGATTAAGATGATCCACATTAACATCAATTAAGAACAAGTACAACATATGTGTGAAAGAGGAGGGTCAAATAAAAACAAATAGGTGAATACCGCCCCCTGCTGGTCATAAACTGGATGCTTTAGATCAATGAATTAAAAATTCAGGAAATAATCTTCACGTTAAACAGCCGCTGCTGTTTGGACAGCGGCGGCTGGATAGAACATTATTTAGTTATGTGTCAGTTTGAACCAGTCTGAAGCCTTTTCATCGGAAGGCTTTAAGTGATCCTTGGATTTGCAAAATAAGTTGTTTTATTAAGTATTTTTTTATACCAAAACTTGAACCAAACTCAATATTTCCGCCTTTAGTGGAGCTTTAATAAATAAACTGTGTCAGCTTACCTAACAAAGTACTCATAATCAGCCAGCTGGCAGATGATACCACACTATTTTTAAGGAATGCAAACCAGATCCCTCTGGCCTTAGAGGTGATTAATACTTTTTCCAAAGCCTCTGGCTTATTTTTAAATTAAAAAAAAAATGTGAATTGCTACCGATTAAGGATTGTCATGCTATTGATATTTGCAATATTCCTATTAAACAAGAAGTTTCTTATTTAGGAATCTTAATCTCTAAAGACCAGAAGTTAAGATGCTCCTCTAATTTCATACCAATTATACAGAAAACCAAAAATAAACTGAACCAGTGGCTTCAGAGGGATTTATCTCTTAGAGGAAGAATTTTGATTTCTAAAGCTGAAGGATTATCCCGACTGACTTATGCTGCTCTCGCCTTACATTTAGACAATAAAATCTGTAAAGATATTGATCGTATGCTTCTTAATTTTATATGGAAAAATCGTACTCACTATATCAAAAAAAAGTGTTATTATGAATAATTATGAATCAGGTGGACTTAACTTTCTGGATTTCTCTACCCTAAATAACACATTTAAAATTAAATGGGCTAAACACTTCCTTAAGAATCCAACCTCTATCTGGAACATTATACCACAACACATTTTCTCATGCTTTGGTGGCTTCAACTTTATTCTACATTGTAATTACAATGTTGAGAAACTCCCTGTAAAACTCTCATCTTTCCATAAGCAGGTGTTCTTAGCGTGGACGCTCATTTATAAACATAACTTCTCACCTCACAAATACCTCATCTGGAACAACAGAGATATTCTATTTAAAAACAGGTCCCTCTATCTTGAAACCTGGGTTCAAAATGGAATTTTACTGGTGGCTCAGCTGATTAATAAAGAAGGACGATTAATCAATTACAATGAATTCTGCTCGATATATAATTTTCCAGTTAGTATCCAGGAATTCTCCATGGTGGTTAAGGCTGTACCTTTGGGCACCTTAATGTTGTTTAAAAACACTAATTATACTCTGTCTGTTCCTCCTTTTATCCCTGCTCTAACCGAATCATCTGTGGGAAAAAGATGTTTTTCAATGGAGTTTAGGAAAAGCAATGAGAGAATACGCAGATTGTTCCAAGAACTTACTGTTTCTCGTCCAGCCATAACATTTTATTGGAGCCGTTATATCCCAGATATTCACTGGAAAACTGTTTGGATGATCCCCCATAAATATTTAATTATAAACAAGGTGAAGGAAGTGTCATTTAAAATTCTCCATAAAATTTACCCTGCTAAACATTATATGATAAAATATAAACGCGACATAAACACTAATTGCACTTTCTGTGAGGGCCATTCAGAAACTGTGACACATCTTTTTTGGCTCTGCCCTGTTATACAAAGGTTTTGGTCTGAATTTAGCAGGTTTATTATTGACCATATCTTAAACAATTTTTCTTTATGCTGGGAAAATGTTTTATTTTGTTTCTATAGATTTCATAGAAAGGTTGCTGATCATTTCTTTATAATAAACTTACTAATACTCTTTGCTAAATATTATATTCATAAATGCAAGTTTGCTAATAGGACACCTTGTTTTTCTTTTTTCATTAAAGATATGGGTCTATATGTCAAATCAATAACAGACTCTACAAATCAAAAGGCTCAAAGGACAATCTCGATATGTACGTCTTTGCATGTTCTTATCTAATCACCCCTGGTTGTATTGCTTGAATGTTGTATTGTTCATTATACTGTTTGTTGTATACTAATTTCATTTAAATAAAGTTCATTGGAAAAAAAAAATCTTAAACTGTGATAATGGAGCATTTTCACTCTAACTTCACTCATTTCTTACTTCGCTTTGTGTTTTGAAGCTCTGCTTGTTTGACTTTTACGTCAGGTCGGTTCGTTTTACGGCAGCAGCCCCTGTTTTACGACATCCCGCCATTTTGTATTGTGGAGAATTCTAACTGCTTTGCTGAACACATCCAGCCACTCGGCCCGCTTTGCTCGCTGCTTCTAAGCTCTGAACGGTTCTGTTGGGTCCGCTGCGGCGCTGGTTCGGGAGAAGAAGAAGGAGACCCGCGAACACCGAGGCTTCCTCCTCAGGTCGATGGTGAGAAAGTCCCCGAACACCGGAGGAGAGAAGGTAAGAGCAACGCTTCAGCGCGTGTTAGCATTGTTAGCATGGCGGCTAGCTGACTGAAGCAGCCTCAGTGACGGATTCTTTCATTAGAGGAGCTGCAGATGTTCAGACTGCTGCTGGTGTGAGGGCCCATGATTATGATGATGATGATGATGGCAGCAGATACACCATTGTGTTTCTGCTAACAGTTAGCTTCCCTTAGCAGCTCTGACATGTTAGCTCTCTCTGTTCGGACTTCCTGTTTGGGTTTTTCAGTGAAAGATGACCCAGTTCCTCCCACCGAACCTCTTGGCCCTGTTTGCGCCTCGAGACCCGATCCCCTTCCTCCCCCAGCTGGAGAAACTCCCCCACGAGAAGCACCACAACCAGCCGTACTGTGGCATCGCTCCGTTCATCAGGCACTTCGAGGTAATTAATGCTGCTTCTGGACCTCATTGATCCTCAGGGTTCTGCCGCCGGACCTCAGGGTTCTGCCGCCGGACCTCATGGTTCTGCTGCTGGACCTTCAGGGTTCTGCTGCCGGACCTCAGGGTTCTGCTGCCGGACCTCAGGGTTCTGCTGCCGGACCTCAGGGTTCTGCTGCCGGACCTCAGGGTTCTGCTGCCGGACCTCAGGGTTCTGCCGCCGGACCTCATGGTTCTGCCGCCGGACCTCAGGGTTCTGCTGCCGGACCTCAGGGTTCTGCTGCCGGACCTTCAGGGTTCTGCTGCCGGACCTTCAGGGTTCTGCTGCCGGACCTCAGGGTTCTGCTGCCGGACCTCTTTGATCTGTTAATGTGGGTTCTCTCTAACCTCCATGTCTCCTTTCTTTTGGACCAGGACCCGAGGGATGCCCCCCCACCAACCAGAGCGGAGACCCGAGAGGAGCGTCTGGAGAGAAAGGTCAGAGCTTCCAGCTGATTGGACCTCAGATATTTGCTGAAGGTTTCTGCTCCATGATTGTAGCTTGAAGACATCAGCTGTAGACCTAAAGCAAAGAGAATGACTGGAGAGCAGAGGAAGCAGCTGGACTTAGGGTTTAGTAATAAAGGTCAAAACAGTCTTTAAACTTTGGTCTGGAATGACAGGAAGCCAGTTTGGTCCAGAAGGTTAGGGCTTTATGGCTCCACTCAGTCCTGAAGGTGTTCTGGTTGGATGGACCTGTCCACAGAACCAGACCAGTTCCCATCTGATTACCACAGACAGGAGGGGTTTGTATTCTAAGCAGTTTATTTCTTCCACACCAATATCCCAGGTCACTTTATAGATCCAGATCAATCAGATCATCCAGTTGTTGACTTTACAGGATTATCTACTCCTGGGTGAGCAGGCAGCGACAGTGGAGAGGAAAAACTCCCTTTGAACCGGAAGAAACCTCCAGCAGAACCAGGCTCAGTGTGAGCGGCCATCTGCTGAGGCCCACTGGGGTTCAAGGAGACAGAAGCAGACATAGAAAAACAAGCATAGATACAAAAGGCAACTGTCAACCAGCTCCACAGGCGGCCCCGTCCAGGAAACACACAGCCAGGCAGACGAGCTCCGAGCCAGCTCCCATGTCAGAGGATGAAGAGAGCACATCCAGTTAGTCACAGTCAGAGAAACAGGACTACACTAGAAAACAGGCCGATCTCCAACATCTAGAAACAAAGGTGTTGATGGCAGCAGCACAGCTGATATTTCTCTCCAGGATGGAGTCACAGCCAAACAGGAACAGACCAGATGAAGCTACTATGAGAAAAAGCAGAGAGAGCAGAACGTTAGAGATTGAACTAACAGATTCTGCAGAGTGGGAGAATAGAGATAGAATGAAGCAGAATGATGAAAAAGGGGTCCCTATGTCCTCCAGCAGTCTAAGCCTATAGCAGCAGAACTATAGAGATAGCTCAGGATAACCTGAGCCACTCTAACTAGAAGCTGCCCTCTTAGAAACATCTGAACCAATCAGATTTTATTATTGAATCTGAAAATAATTCCAGTAGTTCTTTATGTGCTGTAAAAAGGAATAAATAAAATGATCTGCATGTCATTCATGTTAAACAAACCAAAAACAAATAAATCTCATATCCTGTTAACTGAGTTGTAGAATCCTCTCCCCATAAATATTTAATTCTCTGTGAAAAAATGCTGATCATTCTTAAATGAAAAAGATCCTCGTCAAAAAGACATTGTTTAGTTTTTTTTTTATTGACAAAACAATGACAAAAATGTAACTAAATGAGGAAGTAAAACAGTGTGATTGGCTGTAAGGAGAGCGGAGACAGAGGGAACTCTGTAATGCTTATTACTATGGGTATGCTGGCCTGACGCCGTATGCTGAGCTGATAGAACACCGGTTCTCCCCCGGCTCTGTCTCGGCCCCATGAGGACGGCGGCCGCTCTACCTGAGCATGTGTGGCTGAAACAGTCATGTTTGTTTTCTGTTTTCCAGAGGAGGGAGAAGATCGAGAGACGTCAGACGGTGCTGGAGACGGAGCTGAAGCTCTGTAGGTTTCTAACACAGACACCAAACTGTTTCTGTCCTTCTGCTCTGTTCTGACCATGCTTCTCTGTTGGGCCGCAGGGGACCCTCATAATGACTCCAACGCACAAGGAGATGCCTTCAAGACCTTGTTTGTTGCTCGAATTGTAAGTAAGAAGAACAGATTGTCTTTCTATTCAAACTGCAAACATGTCACCGTTTGAACGGAGATCTTTGTGTTTCTGACAGAACTATGATACGACAGAGTCCAAACTGCGGCGCGAGTTTGAGGTCTACGGCCCCATCAAACGGGTAGGTCAGCTTCTGTTTCCCGCGGCTCTATGTGAGGAGCTGTTAGAACCTGTTCTCAGTCTCCGTCTGTCCTGCAGATCTATATCGTCTACAACAAGAGGACAGGAAAGCCCCGAGGCTACGCTTTCATTGAGTACGAGCATGAGCGGGACATGCACTGTGAGTAGCAGCCCTTCTGGATAGCCTCAGCCTTACTGTAGTACCTGGGGGGGAGGGTCAGAGTGTGCGTGACGCCCAGTGTGCTGCCTGCCTGTCTGGTCTGTGTGCCTGATGCCTGTGGACAGGAAGCAGAGTGTGCTCTCTATCTGTCAACCTGAACATGTTTGCTTGTCAAAGGCCAAACTGTCTTTAACTGTGAGGCGTTGTAGTTCAGTGGAAGAGCTGTTCTCCCGGTGGGACGGATTGGTAAGCAGAAGGTGGAGCTGAACTCTGGTCACGGTGCGCCTGTTCATTAAACCAGGTATCGGTTCGGACCTCTGGGCCCAAAGGCTGCCGTCTGCTTCCTCAGCGATCCCTGCAGGGACCCGTCTGGACCGGGCCGGATCCACGAGCCTCGCTCTGCGGACCGGTTCTCCTTGTTAGCTCTTCCTCCACGGGTTCTGAATGAATGGGCTGAACCGCGGTTCTGCTCATTGATTGGCTGCCCTGGACCATCTGGGCCTGTTTGATGTTCTGGTTCCAGCGACGCCTCTGCAGGGATCTGATGAGGCAGCAGATGCTCAGCTGGACAGCATCTCCACCAGACCAGCGATGGTGCAGTCAGGCCTCCTGGACCAGAGTTGCCGTAGCGATGGGAGGGGGAGTACGGGGGGATGTGGGGCTCAACAGTATATTAACTGTGTGTTGTTCTCATTGCCACTGCAGCCGCCAATCTGTGATGGCTATTGGCCAGAGCTGGCTGGCAGATGATGATGGTTATGATACATCTACACCCTACTACCACAGCTCAGTATATGGTTGGTATAATGGGTTTGTATGATGGGTAAGATTTTTTTCCACCCTCCCATCTCCTACATAGGGAAGTGGAGCGGCGTTCAATGGGTAAAGCGTCTCTGTCGGCCCCAAACGCTTTTCCTTTAACACCATGTGGACTCCAGGCTTTGGCCATTGAACGCTCCCCTCACACTAGTCTGCTGAGACGTTTCCCAAAGACTCCGCCCTCTGGGCTAAAGCCACTTCATGATGATTAGCGTACCAAATCATTCTGCTTTTGGTCCCTGTGACGTCATGAGGGCAGATGGTGGGATCCACTTTAAAGGCGGGTTTATCTCCATCAGAGCTGGACGCTGCCGCACTGACGGCGGCCTGGTTCGGGTCAGCGGTTTGCGTTTCCACAGCTGGTCTGTTTATTCCCTGGATTGCTAATTGCCCGTTGGTAGTACGGGGTGGAATTTAAGCCACTTTCCGCCATATTGGTACTCCCTAGTTAGACCAGCCGCAATGTAAACAATCTGTGTGCTGCAGCATCGAACAACCAGGATGTTCTCATTTTCAGGGGGAATTAAGACTTTTAAAATAAAGATAAATTCATCACTTTGATACAGACTGAATGTTTCATAGCAACAGTAGATTAACTTTAACTTAGAATAAAATAAATAGGCCTGTCACATTGCATCATTGTAAAGTCTATAAATTATGTAATATAACATATTATTCAAAAAAAAATAAATAATATATATATATATATATATATGGGTTATATGTCTGAGTTGCTTTTTTTCTGTTAATATAACCTGCAATATGTTTTAGTTCATGACTTTTTTAAATGAGAAATAAACCCAAACGCTATAAAAACCTGTGGAACGTCTTCCTGCAGCAGTTTTAGCAGCTAAATGCTGCAGTGGGAGGCATTATCACTGCATGGCTCTGTGGGAGTGGGGAGGACCAACATGGCGGCTGGTGGCTTACCTTTTTTTAGGCTATCATCAATCCAGTGAGATCAGGTTTCCACCAGCAGCGTGTTCAGGCTTTCACTCAGAGCCGGGGGAGGGGGGAGCAGGATGGTTTCTGAACTTACAGCAGCTATTTACTAGTTAATTACAGAGAAGAAGGAGGTTTTATTTTAGAGTTTGTCTGCAGTCAGCGAGGAGTCGACCGATCAACCCGTTCATCCAGAACCATCATTCTGAGCGTCGCTTTGATAAACAGGATCTGGTCTGTTCTCAGTGATTCGTTGTGAAAATCTCAAACTGCTTCATCTGTTCTGGAGCCGTGTCCAATCAGAGCAGGGCGAGGCGGTTCTAGTGTAGAAGCACGGAGGGCTTGATGTCTGTGGTATGGTTGGACCTGAGGCCAGGATCCTCTCTGTCCTCCGTCACTCGTTCTGACGTGTTCAGCTGCTGTGAGGCGCGCTGACGTCTGCCGGGTTTCCCACTTTAACTGCGACTGCACTCAGGGTGGAAACCAGCAGATAAAAGTACGTATAGGAGGGATTTCTAATGTTTATATTTGGTTCAGCTGTTTGGAACCTCCTACAGCGGTCCTGATCTGGCTTTAGTCCAAGGTGCAGATGAGGGGAACTCCTTGATAATTCCTTCATTATTTCTGACATTAGGAATCAGGCCTACTTCCTGCAGCCACAGTTCAGCCCTGACTGATCCACTCATCCAGCTTTTCCACCAAAGCGGTTCCACCTGTCAGCCCAGCCTGGTGCTACAGCTCTGCAGAAACACATCTTCATAGGTTTCCTCTCTTCCTCCTGCTGTGTTTTACACAGCATGTAAGCTTGGCGGCGTACGGAGCGCATTGAACCACGTTTACCTGCAGACGCCAACGCCTCCTCAATGGCGTTCAGAGAAAGGAAAGGAAAGTCTGGCAGCTGTTAGGACCAGAGATTATGGATCAGGAGAAAAAATAACCGTCTGGAAGATGCTGACCTGTAACCATGACAACCGTGTAACATTGAGCAAATTACTAGCTGTAGCCCTCCTCTCCCACGGTCCTTTACTAATATAAAGTTCTTCAGGGAACCACTGATTGAGACCAAAGCCGATGACCTCAGAGGTCGTCTGAAGGTCAAACCTCCTCCAGCTCTCGATGGAACCGCTCTGTGACGTGAGCTGGAGAACTGGTTGCTTCCTCAGCTCCAGCATCAGATCAGTACTGGAACCGGTTTGGTGGAAACTGCTCCTGAGAGATTTCAGGCCTAACATCAGGCCTAAGAGACAGACCCCCCTCCCCCCAACACCAAACCAAACCTCCACACGATGAGAATTAGCTAAGGGAGTTTCTAACAATCACACACGCCCACATACATGCATCTCCTCTGCTCTGCTGTAAAGCATGTGAGTCAGAAGCAGAAGTGTAAGCCAGCGGGGGTCTGAGAGCAGCTGCCAAACACAACTAAACAAGCTAGTCCACCTCTATTGCTCCCATTTGTCCCGTTTTCTTCAGTCGTTCAGTTTGTTTGGGAACAGTGGGGGTGTGGTAAGGCCCTACAGGTGAGGGTGGGGGTCTGGGGGGTTAAGGCCCCTGGCAGACGTGTGGTCCTGGTAACTGTGGTGAACCTGACCTTTGATGGGGTTCTGGAGTATTTGGACGGACCAAGTGAATTGGTTTGGTAACGTCCTCTGACTGCCTTTGATTGGAAACTGATAAAAGACTGATCAAACGACTTCAATGGTTTACAGAATAAATTAGCTTTAGTTTATCAGTCAAACGTGAACCTTAAAATCAAATTTAAATGTCAAATCGTTCTGGCTTAAACATGTATATAAATGTTCCCTTTATCAGACCATATTGTCCCAAAATTTAGAACATTTCTATAGTTAGTTCTACGTCAGCCTGAACACCTAAATTCAGCCAATCATATATCAATGGTCATCTGTCAATCAAATGTTTTCGGTCATAGCATCTTGATCCATGTGTCGCAGCTAATATACGCAACGGTTGAAACCAGAATCCTTTCCTTTCCCATTGAGTTGCGTCCCAGTGTTCACGGGGATGGACGTCTGTGTCTTCGGCAGGCGTAGAGCTAACAGAACTGGCAGCGTTGCGAGGCAAGGGCTCAAACATGGACGGCTGGAAGCCTTCTACACCAAACCAAGCTTCTGCCGCCCTGGCGTCCTCTTCCACAACATCTTCGTCCCCGCTTTCCTCCTCTAAATAAAAAATGGATGTCGGAGGAGACTCATCCACGACCTCCGACACTAAACTCTCCTCCTCTTGCATGTTTCCGCTGTCCATAGCGTTCCTTGACAGCGTCGTTTCTAAGTCACCAATTTAGTGCTACTTGGTCCCAATGGAATTTCCCATTGGGAACCTGCTAGCACTAAGATGCTAACTGGTTAGCAAGATGCTTCCAACAAACCGGCTACAACTAAACATGCTTGCGAACCTTCCCCCAAAACAATCCCGCCCCCTTGATAATCGACCAATTACATTCACTTTATTCACTCGTGTAAAGTCGGGCACCACTGGGAGAATTCAGAAATGCAACGGTTGGAACGGCCGCTTCTCTACGAGTTTAAAGATTAAATAATTTAGAACTGAAAGACACTCTTTCCGACTGAGTATTAGGGCTGGGCTAGAGAATAACGTCGTAGCGTGACGAGCACAACGTCGTGACGAGCACAACGTCGTGACGAGCACAAAGTCGTGACGAGCATAAAGTCTTGACGTGACCAGGGTAAACGCGTAAAGTTAAGAGAATAGTCATAGCCAATAGTCACTCTTCCAAAAATCCCTTTCTTCCCTAAAATGAGGAATGTAGAGCATCATGTGAAGTTCTACTTTGGCATCAGTTTGACAAATAAGGAAATCTTTTAGCAGCACTGTCAAAGTGGTTGCTGATTGGAGGAGCTGGTCGGCCGTCGGAGCTCCAAGCTTTATTTCTGGAACCGGTTGTGGTTTGATGACTTTATTCTAAAAACATCTCTACCCTGGCCCTAATACTCTGTAGAAACTCTTGATCCATCAAAACAGAAATTTACCTTGCATGAATGAGTTATTGCATAGCAGCAATATAACTCTTTGAATTTCTCTTCAGTCTCTGTTTATTTGCTCACTTTTAGACTCATTAATCATCATGTCTCATCCTCTGACTCGTGCCTCTAAGTGGGACTTGATGGCTTTGGATAAATTTAGGCCCCAGAAACCGTTGCTTTAGCAGCCGTTGTAGGTTTCTCTTAGTCTGCTGCCTAATTGATCAATGAGTAGCCGGTGTCTGGAGGCTTTACGTCCAAATGTAATGTATCAGTCACTCATCTGGTGGAAGGAAGTCTACTCCCATTATCCTTCGGCTTTTGCCCAGAGAGCAGCCGTCTTGGCTTCACCTGCTCCTGGTCAGTATAATAATCCACTGTTTTCCTCCCTTGGCCACATTGTTGCAGGTTTCCTCCAGTCTAATCTCTGCCTCTCCTCTCTCCGCTCTTCTACAGCCGCCTACAAGCACGCCGATGGGAAGAAGATCGACGGCAGACGAGTGCTGGTGGACGTGGAACGAGGACGCACCGTCAAAGGATGGCGTCCTCGCAGGCTAGGTCAGCTGGGCTTTCTGCCTACGGTGCTTCTGGGTGTCAGGATAGATATAGATAGTTTAGATACTCAGTGACTCCTTTAGATAGACAGATTACATTGATTCAAGGCATAAAGGATGAAGGGAGTCATCTGGTGTTGAACCATTTGGCAGCCAATGGTTTCTGTAGCACCTTAAAATAGCCGTTGCACCAGACGCTGAACTTTCTATGGATTATTTCTATTCTGGGCGTAAACATAGAGTATTCATAACGAGGACAGAACTTCTGTCCAACAGCCTAACTTCTGCATAACACACGGCAGCGTAATGCCCAGAAAATGATGAACAGTTTAATGTGGGGGGCAGCGATGCGACCAGCCTGCAGAAACAGGTATTCTATTCAGTTTATTTCTATAGCACCAATTCCCATCATGTCATCTCGGGTCACTTTCCAGTTCACCAGATCATCCAGTCAGATTGATTCAAAGTTTTCTATCTAAGGAAAACCAGCTGATTGCATCGACTCATTGACTCTTCAGCAATCCCTCACACTAAGCATGCTTTTAGCGACAGTGGAGAGGAAAAGCTCCCTTTGAACAGGACGAAACCTCCAGCAGAGGATGAAGGGAGCACATCCGGTTAGTGACAGTCAGAAAAACAGGACTACACTGAAGAAGATTTCTCCAAACTTTGCAGTCGTGGTATTAACCTAGCTGCGGTTTACCACCTGCCAAAAAAAAAGAAAGGTTTCTGGTGTCAGCAGATTGAGCGTCATGTCTGCTAGGAAGGTTGTTGGTGGTGGGCGTGAACGCAGGGAGGATCCATCACTCACCTTCTGGCTCACCCTATGATGGGGATGAAGTCTGGAGGAGAACTGACGGTTTCCTCCTGTGAACCCCCTTTATACCAAAACGCTGCCAATACGCCATTATACAGTAGCTGGACGTTAGAAACACGTTCAGCGCTCGTCTGGAACACGGCAGATACGCTGATATGTTGGAGAGAAGTTCTGGATAAGTCACGCAGAAGTTACTCAGAGGTTTAGGATCAGCTAGACGCCACGACTGATGAGGAACCGACACTGAACGGATGTCGACCATCAGATAACTGACATGGAACATGTGGGGAAATTTGAAGCTGAAATTTGATGTCTAAAGTATTTGCTCTTATGCGTTGAAGAAGCCCTGTACAGGTGCTGGTCATAAAATTAGAATATCATGAAAAAGTAGATTGATTTCAGTAATTCCATTTAAAAAGTGAAACTTGTATATTATATTCATACATTACATACAAACTCATATATTTCAGATGTTTATTTTGTTTAATTTTGATGATTACAAATGACAACAAATGAAAATCTCAAATTCATCATATCAGAAAATTAGAATATTACTGAAGACCAATAAAAACAAAGGATTTATAGAAATGTTGGCCAACTGAAAAGTATGAACATGAAAAGTATGAGCATGTACAGCACTCAGTATTTAGTTGGGCCTCCTTTGGCCTGTATTACTGCAGCAATGCGGCGTGGCATGGAGTCGATCAGTCTGTGGCACTGCTCAGGTGTTATGATAGCCCAGGTTGCTCTAATAGTGGCTTTTAGCTCTTCTGAATTGTTGGGTCTGGTGTATTGCATCTTCTTCTTCACAATACCCCATAGATTTTCTATGGGGTTAAGGTCAGGAGAGTTTGCTGGCCAATTAAGAACAGGGATACCATGGTCCTTCAACCAGGTACTGGTAGCTTTGGCACTGTGTGCAGGTGCCAAGTCCTGTTGGAAAATGAAATCTGCATCTCCAAAAAGTTGGTCAGCTGCAGGAAGCATGAAGTGCTCTAAAACTTCCTGGTATGTGGCTGCGTTGACCCTGGACCTCAGAAAACACAATGGACCAACACCAGCAGATGACATGGCACCCCAAACCATCACTGACTGTGGAAACTTTACACTGGACTTCAAGCAACGTGGATGAAGTGCCTCTCTTCTTTTCCTCCAGACTCTGGGACCTTGATTTCCAAAGGAAATGCAAAATTTACTTTCATCAGAGAACATGACTTTGGACCACTCACCAGCAGTCCAGTCCTGTTTCTCTTTAGCCCAGGCAAGACGCTTCTGACGCTGTCTGTGGTTCAAGAGTGGCTTGACACAAGGAATGCGACAGCAGAAACCCATGTCTTTCATACGTCTGTGTGTGGTGGTTCTTGAAGCACTCACTCCAGCTGCAGTCCACTCTTTGTGAATCTCCCCCACATTTTTGAATGGGTTTTGTTTCACAATCCTCTCCAGGGTGCGGTTATCTCTCTTGCTTGTACACTTTTTTCGACCACATCTTTTCCTTCCCTTCGCCTCTCTATTAATGTGCTTGGACACTGAGCTCTGTGAACAGCCAGCCTCTTTAGCGATGACCTTTTGTGTCTTGCCCTCCTTGTGCAAGGTGTCGATGGTCGTCTTTTGGACAACTGTCAAGTCAGCAGTCTTCCCCATGATTGTGTAGCCTATAGAACTAGACTGAAAGACCATTTAAAGGCTTTTGCAGGTGGTTTGAGTTAATTAGCTGATTAGAGTGTGGCACCAGGGGCCATCAATTTTGAACCTTTTCACAATATTCTAATTTTCTGATATGATGAATTTGAGATTTTCATTTGTTGTCATTTGTAATCATCAAAATTAAACAAAGTAAACATCTGAAATATATGAGTTTGTATGTAATGTATGAATATAATATACAAGTTTCACTTTTTAAATGGAATTACTGAAATCAATCTACTTTTTCATGATATTCTAATTTTATGACCAGCACCTGTAAGGTTGTTTTTGCTCTTTATAATTGTCCGTTTGTCACAAAAGGTGAAACCTCAGAATCTATTGACAGTATCTGATAAAGTTCAGCAAAAAACGAATGATCTTTGGACCTAAAATGGCCGACCTCCTGTTGGTTGGAGGACAGACTTTGAGGATGTTTTTGTTGTTGTTGTTTTATTTCCTATTTGCTAAATTCAACATGTCTGCCGTAACTCTGTGCAGGAGGAGGATTGGGAGGTACGAGGAGAGGCGGAGCTGACGTCAACATCAAGCATTCCGGTCGAGACGATGCGTCGCGTTATGACGACCGCTCACTGGGAGGGTGAGTGGTTCTCCTCACAGATTCAGGTCGCTTAAACCAGACATTTTCCTAATGGCTTCTGTTGGTTCTTCTGACGCAGCGACCGCGGAGAGCGAAGGGAGCGCAGTCGGGACCGCGACCGTGACAAGGACAGAGAACGGCGGAGAACCCGGTCCCGCGAAAGGCGCCGGCACACCCGCTCCAGGGAGCGAGAGAGGGAGAGGGACAGAGGAGTTGTAGCAGCTGAAGATGGCGGCGGTAGCAGCCGGCGTCGAGAGAGGGACCGCGAGCGTGGGGCAACAGGAGGAGACAGCAGGAGCAGGGAAAGAAGTAGGGACCGAAAGAGGAGGAGCAGGAGCAGGGACCGCAAGCGAGACAGGGAGAGAGCCAAAGGCCTGGACGGGGAGGAGGTTAGCCAGGGAGACGGCGCCACAGAGGCTGGGGAGCGCGTGCAGGAGCACGAGGGAGGGGGGCCTGATGGGACAGAGGAGCGCAAAGACAGGGACAGAGATAGAGACAGGGACAGAAGGCGGAGCCACAGGGACAGAGACAGACGCAGGGAGCGGGACAGAGACAGGGAGCACAAGAGGGAGCGTGGAGACAGGGACAGGGAGCGGAGAGAGGACCGCCACGGCTCCACGCGAGACAACACAAGCCCCCAGGACAACGTGGCCAACGAGGAGGAGGGGCCTCCAGCTAACATGGAGGAGTACAGCCAGGACGGGATGATGGACCAGCAGTCGGCCGAGGACTACGCTTCAGGCGAGAACGGCTTCAAGATGGAGGGCCAGGGGGACGAGTACTGAGCCGCTCCTCCATCAGCGTCCTTGGACTGCGCCCAAAGCCTTCATTCCTCCAGGGCTTCCTGTCCGTCATCCGCCTCTCCTGTTGCACGAACAGTCGACTCATTTAAATTTCATTCAAACACCTGTCCTGCATCGCCCCAGCTGTGTGCCACCGATGTAATCCCAGTACCTTAATGATCTTTATTTGTCTTTGTGGGGGGGGGGGGGGGGGGTCCCGCTTATGGTTTGGTAGGAAATTGTCAGCAGAAGAAGAACGGGACCTGAGTTAGTTTGGGTTAGTTTGCGTTGAAGGCTGATGCCGCTGTTGGAGGATGTGTGGGAGCTGCACATCGGTCTGACGGCTCGGGTCTTTTTTTAATCAGCTCTTTCTAGATTTGCAAGGTAATTTTAATAAAGATGTGGCTGAACAGCGAAACTCCGCTTTGTCTTTCCTTCTCTGAAACCTCGCCAGCGTTCACTTCCTGCTCCGGCTGCGTCCGCAGAGGTTCTAAGAACCCGCCGGCCGCTGCGGCTACCGGATCTGCTTCATGCTAGTGACGCTACGCTACATGATTGGCTGAACGTTGCCACATGATGTAACGCACCATGGTTGCCCTGACAACAATAACATCATGCAGAGTGGAGAGCATCTGTAGCGTTAGCGTGTCTAATAACCGATGACGCTTTACCTTATTAACAAAACGGTGAACAAACTGTTAGATATAAAGAGCTGGGTAGCGCTGTGGCTAACAGGTTAGCCTATATTAGCTCGGTCAGTAGGGGTCTACGATGTCACTATATATTACAACACTTTTCCCAACTATGAATGTATAGATAAAACAGCGAGGACTGATCGTGTTCATCAGGAGGTTTTGATCATGTAGTCATCTTGGCATCCATGTTTGGGGTTGTAGTCCGACCACATCTTCCACTGTGACGGCCCCAACTACAGATATGGCGCCGCTCAGCAAAAGGGCTCCACAGCGCCATCTATCAGCAGCAGTGCAGAGGTGTTCAGTTTTCCCTCATTGATTTTAAAATTAATGCTAGGTACTGAAAGATATATCCCCACACACACACAGCTATCGGCCAGTTAGCCAAATTAAGCTACGTTACTTTTAACCTCATGTCAACAAAAACCTTTTGTTTTCTATAAGTAGAATAACTGCTTCCTTTGTTTGACAGTAATTTTTAGGTTGTCTCATTTGTCCTCTGCCCTCAGATCTCAATAAAAAGGATAAAATAAGCTTTTGTGTCACCTCGGTAAATCACAGAGAAGGCAGCACTTTCCATCCAGACTGGCAATTATTTTCTATCAGCTACTTTAGATCGCCCATGAAATGTAAAATAATACCAAATATAGGTAATAATATGTTGAGACTCAAAAAGATTTGATCCTTTCAATAACGGGTGCGGTACAGTTTGTCCGAGGGGTGTTGCCATATGATGACATCTTAGGAAGGGTAATGGCGCTGAGCAGATCTGGTACCTACCTGCTTCGTCCTGATTTTAATTAGGAAAAGGTCATTTCTTTGGTTAGTAGAGCCGCCAGGGGCCTGAACTCTGCTCCCATCCAGGCCTGTTGGTTATATAAGGTAGAAATTCACCTGGTAGATCTGAGGAGGTTCCTAACTAACTCCACCTGGTGTCAGTGGATCGTTCATTAGAGTATGCTGGTGAAGGTCCTCAGTCATCAAGGTCAGTCATTCCCAAACTGTTAAAAAACTATTTTAGTCTGAAGACGTTTCTCTTCCATCCAGGAAGATTTTTCAATCCAAAATGTCAGAAATAGCGTTTAGTTCCAGGTTTTATCCAGCAGCCCAACAAAGCCTGGTTTTAGTTTAGAAAACATGCAAATAGAAACAGACGTACGGGTCCCCCCCTTTGGAATGGGGGTCGCTTGGCTTCTTTGTTAGCCTGCAATGCCCCATACCTGTCTATGTCTCTGAAAGGGGGGTCGTTAGAGGGAATTACTGGTCTGGCTGAACAGGTGAGGTCTTCTGTTCTCCTGTAAAGGGGTGGAGCTGCGATGATAGCGGGAAGGAATCAACTCTATCGCTGCATTGGATGTTTTTGAAAGCTGAAATCTGAGTCCCCCCCCCTATGTTTAAGGTTGGCATCCTTCACACCCCTCTCAAACTGCCTATCCTCTCTGTCCACAATGTGAATATTCTTGAATTGAAAGCTATTTCTGACATCAGTTTTAAAATCAGTCATGAGAGCATTTTCTATCTAAGGGTCCAAACTGGTTAAAGTCAACAAATCTCGTTCAGTGAAGTGACGTTTTGACTGCAGTGGAAATAATATGAAACTTAATGAGAAAAGCAGAGAAGGTTAGCAATGTTCCCGGGATTGTTTAAACTACCAAAACCTTTAAACTTGGTAAATCAAGGTTCACTGCTCTGGATCCATGTGCCGAACTGGACGGGAGAGGGCGGTCTGCCGGACCCCGCCCATCGCCACAGGTTGGTGTACGACTCTAAAACCAGGAGAACCAGCATTCTATGCTGTAAGAATTAAATTATGAATATAAATGAAATATTTGATAGAAAAATGGCCTGTGTTCTGTAAGACCAGCTTCCCCAAAGTTAATACCTGCTTATTCCTTTAGTTTTGTACGAAAAATAAGCTTCAAACTACCTTAATGGGAGTTCAGTCATGTTCAAAACATTGGCATGTATGCATATATATACATACAGATATATACATATCTATGGATATGTATACCTGTGCTATATTTGCATGGAAAAATGATGGCGTAGCGACATCTAACTGAGCTGATTAGATCACACTAATCTTGAACACCATAAACAGACGGACGGAAATGATAGAAATTATACTTTGATTAGATGAGATTCCAAACTAGAAATGTGTTGAGAAGCAGCCTGCAGGCAGGATAAGGGTTCGAGGGCTGTAGATCCATGACTGAGCACCGAGGAGAGGGCCTTTAACAGCCTGCAACCAATTCTACCTGATATGCTGTAATTGGTGGTATTATCAAACCAGCCAATGCTTAATTAAAACACAGTCAAAGAATGGCTTTATTGAAAAAATAAATTTTCCAATTCTGAATCTCCTTGTGTCCGTTCTTAAAGATGGATTCATGCGACCAAACATCAACTTTTAAAATGTATTTTCTATTGTCCTTCCAGCTGCCGTTAAAAGTCATTGCTTTAATAATTAGCTGTTGAATGTTAATATTGTGGAGAAACAGGCAGGACCTTTGAACACGCATGGATCAGGCTGCAGGCTGGGTTCCATGTTGGTCAGGATGTCGGTCCCTGCAGGTCCTGGTCCACATTAAGCAAACCTGCAGGCTGCAAGGCTGCCCATCTGCATCTCTTCTTTTACTGCGTTCAAAAAGTGAACCAATAACATGAAGTGGAACAATATAAAATATGTTGCAACTACAGTTATGTCAATCAGATAAATCAGTACCCAGCCCTCGGACAGCTCCCGTTACCCAGCAGCCAGCCCAGCAGAGAGGCCGGACGCTGACAGCCATACAGGGTGCACACACCAACCGCTAAAACCAAAAACATCCAACTGATTAGACGGTTGTTCTAAAGCAGTAAATCACTTTCTGTTGCTAGTTAGCAGCAGAGAGTGAACAGATCGAACCTTAACATGTAGTTAACTTAGAGGACAACAGAGGAAGTAAACATTAGCAGCAATAGTAACAACAAGAGACAGATCTCTGATGTTCTGCTACATCTCCACCGTTTGTCTTAGAGACCAGAGAAGGTGGGATGTTCTACTGAGGGAGCAGAGGTCAGAGGGAGGAGAGCCAGCTGACCTGACCCTGTTCTTTATTATTCCTCCATAATTTATTATCATCTAGAGACTATTAATAGGAGGTTAACTGCAGCTCCAGACGAGCTTTGAATGTGGTGATGTCATCAGTACGCTGCTGTTCCAGGTGACCTTCAGATAATTGAGTCCATGCTCGTGTTGTAGTGAATTGAGAAACGGTCCAGGTTCTCTATCCACCTCTTTTTGTGATGTTTAATGGCGGTTGGCAAACAATTTAAAGTTTATTACCGCCACCTACTGGCAGGGATGGATTTAGGAAGTTTGGGGCCCTAGGCAAAGACAGGCAGGGGCCCCTCTGAATTAGGACTCATTATACAGATAGAGAAATGTTAATAGAATAGACAAAGGATTTTTATCAAAATCATAATGTGCATAAATAAGCAATAGTTGAATTAAACATACTGAGTTTTATGGGGCCCCTAGGAACGTGGGGCCCTAGGCAACTGTCGAGTAATGCCTAATGGTAAATAATCCCCCCCCCCCCCTCTACTGGTAGGGATTGTGGAACTAATTGAATATATTAGCAAATACTTTACTTTATATCAATAATGTCATAACCCAACATGTTATTAATCTTTGATGTTTTTCCATCTAAAAACTTTCTATTTTCTTAAATATCTTCTTTGAGTCGCTAAACTTTTCACTTCCTCAGTGATCCTGTTTTTCTCTTGTTCTTGCTCTTCATCCTCTTTCTGCTCTTCATCCTCTGGATCAGCGGATGACGTCACGGTTCTGGCTCCATCCAATCAGATTGCGGCTCTCTGCAGGCTGAAGCAGCGGCTGCAGGTGCGGGATCCGGAACCGGTCCTCCTTCCGAACCATGGAGCGCCTGGTTCTGATGCGTCAGTGAGCAGCTCACGATGATGTCCTCTTTCTACCACCCGACCAAGAAGGCGGAGATGGCGGCCATGACGGAGCCGCTGTGCCTGGAGCGAGGTAAGGCGGGGTGGGCCCTTCATCGGACATCGCTCTGACGTCATCAGGCCTGCTTTAGAGCGTCTGTTTGTGACGAAAAGCCGCCAGACTGCTGCTGTTGCTGGTCTCTGCAGGAGTCCTCAGCCTCACAGCCATAGGTCCATAGGTGGACCAGGTCCTGGTCCAGGTCCAGGTCCTGATCCAGGTCCTGGTCCTGGACCAGGATCGGGGCTCTGTGGTCATGGTGAAGCCCACCACTGACCGCAGTATGGAAAGCCGTTATGTTCAAAATTAAATAAAGAAATAAATACTGCTTTGCAGAGGCGTGCACAAATATTTTAGGGGCAGGGGCTCAGGTTGGAAAAAGGGCACCTTATAGGTGGCATGGAGCCGCCCACAGCGGAACGCCATCTGATGCTGAGGTTTAACGATCTTCCAGGTAGCAATGCCACATTAGTGGCAATTAAATCAACAACAATTTCAAATCCACCAACATATATAAACAAACCTAAAAAAAACAAAAAAAAACAATAGACTAGATTGAGATTTTTTTATATAACTTTCATTTATGTGAGAAAAAAACACATTTAAAAGGAACAAAGCAATGAAAAGATTAGGCTGTAAAACTAAAGCGCTTCTGGTTTTCATGTAATTGCTATCATAAGTCTTTAACATTGTAGGGAAATTATATTTAAATGTCAAATCATTCTGGCTTAAACATGTATATAAATGTCCTCTTTATCAGACCATATTGTCCCAAAATTTAGAAAATTTCTGTTCTAAAAAAAAATCCTGTCTTAAAATCTGTGTTTTTTCCGTTATCTTCTGCAGGCCAGTTAGTTCTACGTCAGCCTGAACACCTAAATTCGGCCAATCATATATCAACGGTCATCTGTCAATCAAATGTTTTCGGTCATAGCATCTTGATTCATGTGTCGCAGCTAATATACGCAACGGTTGAAATCAGAATCCTTTCCTTTCCCATTGAGTTGCGTCCCAGTGTTCACGGGGATGGACGTCTGTGTCTTCGGCAGGCGTAGAGCTAACAGAACTGGCAGTATGGCAATTTGCAGATTAACTAAGATTTACATTTAAAATATGAAAATAAACTATTATCTATTATCTTAGAACCTTATTAAAGTTATTTTTACGAATTGTGATAATTTGGCCTTTTGTTTGCTGTTAAATGAAATCTTAACCAGACTTCTGTCCTGTAAGTCAAATATAAATAACATCGATGAGATGCTTTAAATATTTCTATTTTCTAATTTAATCAAAGAGTTGCATTTTAAGCGGTTGCTTGTTGCCTGGTAGAGGCCATTAAAGATGAAGGTAAATACGCTTGGTTACCTGGACGCTTCAGCAGAGCGCGGCTCTATTGAGGTGGTGCTACACGTCTGGTGGTGCTAAATTAAAAAGATCTAGACTTTTAGTTTGATAGGATTTTTAAATTAGTAAAATGCTATTTGGGGTCAAAGTCTATAAAAACACAAAAAAATGATTTCAGGAGGAAACTTTTTTTTTTCCAGAGGGGAAAAGGGCAGGTGCTGTAGCGCCACCTAGTGTCTATGTGAGCATGTCCCTGCTGCTTTGACTGTCAATAAATATCCCCATTAAATAAAAAAAATGCTAAAATATTTTCATCTTATTTTCTTTTTTTTTCTATTTCAAGATTTTTTACTAATTCAAATATTTATTCATTACTTTATGCATTTTATTACTTATTTTATCATGGAGTATTACTTTGCGACACTTTTATTTTGTAAAGACGGGGGCAGGAGATGGGGACACCAAGAAAAGGGGAGGGGCTAGAACCCGGCTGTTCCAGTTTGTCTCTGAGACGGCCTGGACTGGGACCAGTTCAAGGTTTTTATCTTACTGGTAAATGTTGATTCCTCTCATGGCAGAGATGCTTCTGGGTGTTAATTAGTGAGCAGGGGACCCACCTGTCCACCTCACCCTGCCTCACCCTGCCTCGCCCCGCCCTGCCTTGCTTCACCCCGCCCCGCCTCGCCCCGCCCCAACTCGCCTCACCCCGCCCTGCCTTGCCTCACCCCGCCTCGCCCCGCCCTGCCTTGCTTCACCCCGCCTCGCCCCGCCCCAACTCGCCTCACCCCGCCCTGCCTTGCCTCACCCCGCCCCGCCTCGCCCCGCCCTGCCTTGCTTCACCCCCGCCCCGCCTCGCCCCGCCCCAACTCGCCTCACCCCTCCCTGCCTTGCTTCACCCAGCCTCACCCTGCCCCGACTCGCCTCACCCCGCCCTGCCTTGCTTCACCCAGCCTCGCCCTGCCATGTCTTGCCTCACCCCGCCCTGCCTTGCTTCACCCAGCCTCGCCCTGCCATGTCTTGCCTCAGCCTGCCCTGCATGAACAACCCAGCAATCCGCCGGTCGGACCCAGACCTGCCGGCCCGGACGGTGACCATGCGATCACAGCAGGACGGTTTATATCTATATAAAGATCTATCTTTTTAGATCTTATAACCAGGAGCATCACAGCTGGGTTTTGACCCACAGGTCCAGGTTGGCATCAGGGTTTTTGTTTCTGAAGGTTTGTTGCCAGTTTTTATGATGTTTTCCCTGAGAAACCCAGATGAGCTCACTCCAACCGTTGGACCTTCGTCACCTGAAGGGTGACCTCAGACTGAGGAGCAGGAAAGCAGGACGGGGCGGCGGTAACCTGCAGTAACCCAGGGTTGTGTTTCAGATGTGTGCAGGGTGATCGAACTGCTGGACCGGCTGCAGAGAACCGGGGAGCTGCCTCCTCCCAAGCTGCAGGCCCTGCAGAGAGTCCTGCAGAGCAAGTTCTGTGCCGCCATCAGGGAGGTACGCATGACCACGGTCCTAAAGATGCTCCGGTTCCTCCTGTATTCATGTTCTGACCTGGAAACGCCTCTCCATGTTTCTCCTCATCCATGAACACCTTGCTGTGATTTAGGGTCCGACCCACAAACCTGCACATCTAGTCCTCTTTCTAAACCAGTGATTCCCAACAGGGGGTACTCGTACCCCTAGGGGTCCACCAGTGAACTGCAAGGGATTCATAAAAATACTCTATTACTTTGGTAGTGAAATAAAATAGGGTTATAGGATGTGATCTGCTTTGTGAAGACCCAATTAAAAAATTAAACAAGCTTTATTTGACCAAAAAGTAGGTTATTCCTCTATGTTTGAGTTCACCTTCAGCTTTGACACAGTAGGTCAGGGATAAGCGGAGCATGGTCCGGATCCGGACCCAACCTGATTTAAAACATTTATAAATTACTGCATGTTGTCCGGCGACAGTGTCTAACTTGTGCCTCTTCTCCTGTTAATACGGTAAAGCCCTGGGGAGCGTCCGGCTCCAGGCTGCACGTGATCCAAATGAGCCAATGAGCTGTCAGTCTGGGTTGCTGCTGCTAGAGTCCTGCAACGGGTCGGGTACCCGCGGGTACCCGACGGGTGAAAAATACATTAATAAAAATAAACGGGTCGGGCGTCGGGCAGATATTTTTTTTAGTGCAGGCGGGTAGTTGGTTATTTTTTTTTTTATGCGTGTCTATTGTTATGGACATCAGAAATGTTATTTTAATCAGGCACTGTCTGGGGTCACCCTTGTTGTAGCTTAAAGCCCTGCTGGCAGTGTGGGCTTCCCTCCAAAAAGGCCACAGTCAGTGCATACACGTCTGCTGCAGTGTTAATGGCGCTGCTCTGCAGCGCAGCGTACTATAGCCTATTACTTGAAAGAAAGAAGAAGACCATGAGAAAAAGAGAGCAGAGAAAGTGTGGAGGAACTTTCCAGTTCACCAGATCATCCAGTCAGATCGATTCAAAGTTTTCTATCTAAGGAAAACCAGCTGATTGCATCGACTCATTGACTCTTCAGCAATCCCTCACACTAAGCATGCTTGTAGCGACAGTGGAGAGGAAAAACTCCCTTTGAACAGGAAGAAACCTCCAGCAGAACCAGGCTCAGTGTGAGCGGCCATCTGCTGAGGCCCACGGGGGTTCAAGGAGACAGAAGCAGACATAGAAAAAGAGAAACAGGACTACACTGGAAAACAGGCCAAGCTCCAACATCTAGAAACAAAGGTGTTGATGGCAGCAGCACAGCTGATATTTCTCTCCAGGATGGAGTCACAGCCAAACAGGAACAGACCAGAAAAAGCAGAGAGAGCAGAACGTTAGAGATTGAACTAATAGATTCTGCAGAGTGGGAGAATAGAGATAGAATGAAGCAGAATGATGAAAAAGGGGTCCCTATGTCCTCCAGCAGTCTAAGCCTATAGCAGCATAACTATAGAGATAGATCAGGATAACCTGAGCCACTCTAACTAGAAGCTTTATCAAAAAGGAAAGTTTTAAGCCTAGCCTTAAAAGTAGACAGGGTGTCTGCCTCACGGACTAAAACTGGTAGTTGGTTCCACAGGAGAGGAGCCTGAGAACTAAAAGATCTGCCTCCCATTCTACTTTTAGAAATTCTAGGAACCACTAGTAAACCTGCAGATTGAGAGCCAGAGCTGTTTCAGTGCTCTGATGAGCTCTAAAGCCAGACTGAAACTCTTCAAAAAGTTCATTATGGTGGAAGTGATCGCACACTTGTTTGGCAACTACTTTCTCAAGAATTTTAGATCAGAAAGGAAGATTGGATATAGGTCTATAATTGACCAAGTCATCTGGGTCAAGAGACGGTTTCTTAAGCAAAGGTTTAATTCCAGCAACCTTAAAAGCTTTAGGTACATATCCCTGTAACAGAGATAGATTAATCACATCTAGAATGGAGGAGGAGATCAAACGGAATACCTCCTTAAATAACCTGGTTGGAACTGGATCTAACATACAAGTTGAAGGCTTAGATGAAGACAATAATTTTGCTAATTCAGAGAGTTCAACTGGATCAAAGCAGTCTAAACCCGGTTCAGATTCCATGACTACCTCAGGTACAATCGCGGATAGAGGAGTGCTTATGATCTTATTTTTAATAAGATCAATCTTATTTATAAAGAATCCCATAAAATCATTGCTGCTAAGAGCAGGTGGAATGGACGGTTCAACAGAGCTATGGCTCTGGGTGAGTTTGGCAACTGGATTAAAAAGAAATCTAGGATTATTCTTATTCTCCTCTATTAATGAGGAGAAGTATGCTGCTCTTGCTTTACAAAGGGTCCTCTTATACAGCAGTAAACCATTTTTCCAGACTAGGAAGGACTCCCGCAGGCCTGTGGAGCGATATTTTCTCTCCAGTTTCCTAGCATTTTGTTTCAAAGTATGCAGCTCTGCATTAAACCAAGAAGCAAGCTTTCTATTTTTAATGGTTTTCATTTTCAAAGGATCTGCTTTGTCTAAGGCAATACGCAGAGAACTAGCAACCCCATCAACAAAATCATCAACCTGTGAAGGGGAATAAACTAAGCAAAAATAACAAACACTCAGTTCACTCAGTTGCTTGCTCAGTTGATTCTGATTCAGATTCAGGTGTTTTATAAAATATGAGAATCAGGAAATTGTCTATATACCAAACTGAAAGATTGTTGTTCTCTACTTCGGTGTTCTGTCAGATGAACATACCCAGTAAGACCAGCATACCCATAGTCAATACCCGTTTATCCCTTTAGTTTATCCCTTTAGTTTTGCACGAAAAACAGACTTTAAACTACCTCAAAGGGCAGGTATCCCTTTAGTCATGTACAACAAAACTATTTAATAACTTATTTTTTGATGTTTTTTGAAGCATATGGGGATCTGACCTTAACTTATTGTTTTTTGTACATGAATAAAGGGATACCTGTCTGTTGAGGGAGTTTAAAGTCTATTTTTCATTAAACACTAAAGGGATAAACGCAAACCTGACGTCTTGCATATTGGTATGCTGGTCTGACAGAACAGCTGCCTCCACCCGCTGGAGAGGCCACCCCGTCCCCAGCCAGTGATAGCCAGTGTTCGTGTTCTGAGGATGTTTGGGAGCCATCTTTGATGATATTATAAAAACGGGACATTAGGTTCTTCTTCTTCTAATGGGGATTTGTTGCCAGATCGTCTATAGAATTAAGAGTAGGTAAAGTTAGAGACTTCTGATTACCCAAGAGGACATTTCTGATTTGCATAAACTTTAAATGTTTAGTTGGAATGTCAAATTTCTGTTTGAAATTTTCAAAACTTACAATAATCCCTTTATCAAATGAATCTGAAATTCAATTCAATTCAATTCAGTTTATTTATATAGCGCCAAATTCACAACACATGTCATCTCAAGGCACTTTACAGTTCAACCAGATCATACAGTCAAATTGATACAAAGTTTTCTATCTAAGGAAAACCAGTTGATTGCATTGACTCATTGACTCAAATACAATCCCCCACACTAAGCATGCTTGTAGCGACAGTGGAGAGGAAAAACTCCCTTTTAACAGGAAGAAACCTCCAGCAGAACCAGGCTCAGTGTGAGCGGCCATCTGCCGAGGCCGACTGGGGTTCAAATTTTGCATAAACCTTTAGCATACCATGTTTTAAAGCCTATAGCCAATGTCACAATGCCCCAGATTGCGGAGGATTGGCATAGTGTTGGTACTCTGATAGTGTTAACAAATAAGCTTTAAGTAGTTTTTAATAACTCTGCGTTTCGTTTAGTATGGATATGCATTTAGGAATAAGGGACTGGAGTTTATATATTTTCTATATTTATGTCGTGATCTTGGCACTGATGACTGGCTTAATGGTTCATTCTATTCACCTGTCTAACTCCGCCCAGTTTCTCATTACTGTTCAGCTCATCCACCTGCTCCTGCCTCTATTTAAACAGCTTTCCCCAGTCATCAGTGCCAGATTATTTGGTAAGAGTCCTCTAGTGTAGCCTCTGTTATTCTGATTGCCTGATTCTGACTAGTTCTGCCTTTTGACCCTCGAGCCTTGAGGAACAACCATGAACCATGAAATATATACGTAAGGCTTTTTAAAAACACAATCTGCCATAGAAGCTGGAACACCCCCCCACTGTCTGGACCAGAACAGGCCAGCTGGTCCTGAGGATGGTTTCAATGCCTTAAAGATGAGCCCTTAAATATTCAGCTCCCCTTTATGTTGGGTCAGTCAAATAAAGGGTGTGAATACTTTAACTGCTTACTGTACCTCCCTGCAGCGTTCCTGCCGTTGACACTGAATGTCTTTCTTCTCTCAGGTGTATGAGCAGCTCTATGACACTCTGGATATTGTTGGAGGCCCAGAAGTCCGAGCTCAAGCAACAGCGAAGGTATTTTAGCGCCGGTTCTGCTCTCCGGGTCAACATGCTCACAGTGAGACTCTAACATCAGTCCATGATGAACGGATCCGGGTTATATTTGGATTACGCTCAGTGGAATCACTGGCTTTACTGTTTTCATTGTGTCCTTAGACGCCTTTATGCTGCTTTCACACCGGGGGCAGCAAAAGCAGCAAAATCGCGTCTGCTGCTTCATTTTTGCTGCTTGTACCAGTAAGTTCTGACGCGCGGCTGAAGCAGCTTTGCTGCTCTGCCTGCGCGGTCCAAAAGTGGCTCTGACGCGCGTTGGGCGGAGCTTCACTATCCTTTCTCTGCCTTGCAGCTATATTTGCTGTGATCAGTGGGAATAAAGTAGTTTTAATATGTTTTTAAGTGAGAAAATACACCTGAAAACGTAATCAGTGCAGTCAGTTCATCCAGATTACAATCCTGCCTTCCAATATTATTTCTGTCGGAGCCGCTCAGACCCCCACATACCAGCGGTGCGCCGACAGAAGGAATCCATTCATCAGCAGCCTCTGGCCGGGTCGCCTCCTCGCGGTTTACCGCGGCGGCTGGTAGGTGTTTTTCATCTAAATAATCCGATCTGCAGGCACCAGAATAATAAAAGCCAACATATTCTGCCGGCAGATGTATATATTTTAAGTTAATTATGCGTTAATAAACTGTTTAAGAGGAGTAATCAGAGCGGTCTGTGTCATCAGCGCTGTGTCTCTCTCCCAGCCAGCTCCCAGATCAGCTTCTCTGATTGGTTGACGCGGCGCGTCGAGCAGCAAAAATTCAATTTTTCCATCTCGAGCAGCAACGCGTTTGCGGCGCGTCACGCGCGTCAGATGCCAAAACGCGCCCGACGCGCTGCTTCAGCTGCTCAGACGCGCTGCGCTTGCTGCTCGAAACGCGCCGCGGGACCTTTTGCTGCGCCTTGACGCGCGTCAACCATTGACTTTGCATGTAAACTCGCTGCTTCTGTCGCGCCAGCTGCCCCCGGTGTGAACGCAGCATTAGAAGTGTCATGTGACTTAGACCTTTCTAACTTGAAGGGACTTGAGATGTCAAACAATCAACAGCAGGTTTCAGTGTTGCTGAGGCGCCCGCTGTCGTTACCAGATCTGCGGGGCCCTCTGCGCCTGCCAGAGACTCTATATGATCGCCTGAATGTTTCCACAATGACGTAAGACATTACGTTTCGTCTGGACGAAGCTAACATAAAGCAGCGTGTGCCGAGTCAGGAGCAGCGAATGATCGAAGAAGTTTTACAGCAGCGGCTGCTGGAGTTTTCTCCAGGGGGGGCTAAAATTTAAAATAGATGTATACCTAAAACCAATCAAATGTATGCTAAGTTATCACACCAAAATATTTTTATGAATGCCAACAAACAATCTGGCCCTTCTGAGGCTGTGAAGGTAAATCTGTGTTTTGGTCCAATATTGAGTCACAAACCTAATAAAATTATGAACCAATTTAATAATGGAGAATCTATTAGTCAGCTTTATATCTTTAATCTATAAAAACTATTTATTTTCTGAGAATGTCTTTATTTAAGATCAACTATGCAAGTTAAACATGTAGAAAAAGTAGACTAGATTCTATTATTTTCCATGTGAATCCCAGATTGTTCATTCTTCTTTGCCTTTTCTAAAAACTGCTTTAAATCAGTCCTAGCTGCCTTTATCCAGGCTGGATCAGATTCTGACCTTTGGAAAGAAGGCAGGATAAAGTGTTAGCTTTTAACTTTGACTTATGCTGGAACCAGCTCCTGGTAAAAGTCCGGTTGTAGGATTTAGCCTTATCCTCGGTTCGCTGCGTTAAATGTATTTGGGTCTTTTCGGGTCCCGGCTCCTTTACATGGATGTTTTCCACCATCGTCCTTCTAGTGAAAGGATAACTCAGTACAGATCGCACTGAATTGTGTGAAAGCTGCTCTTCAAGTTCAGCTGTCGTCGCCATAACCTCCACCTCACTGCCTGACTGACCTCTAGCTCCATCACCTGTATCACTGTAGCAGGGGACACAACTCCAGGAGCTCAAAGCCATTCATTTCAGTGATGCTGATTGGCCAAATATTTATTCATTTTCCCATTAAGGCGGGCACACACTGGGCGATTTTTTCAATCGTTGCACGCAGCTACAGCTCAGACTGTACGACCAAACCGCAGGGTTTAAACGTTCCCAGCTCACCATGTTTGTTCTCACACTGCGACCCGACGCTCTGATGCGATCTACCTGCTCACACTGTACGTCTAAAAACCAGGTGGGACTCAGCTCCGCAGTGAGATGGCGCTACTGGGACTCGTCTATCCAGAAGCCAAACCAGTAGAAGAGGAACATGAGGCTCACTAGAGTGAAACGCGCCAGCCGCCACTGAAGTTTCATCTGATGGAAAACAAAACTAAAAAGATTTATTGTTGGTGAACTAAGTTATCGCTTGAGCATGGTATAAAGGCTACAACGCTTTCCAGGCGCAGGGCTCATAGCTAGCAGGTTAGCCTTTAGCCTATGGATCAAATGCAGCACAGAGATCTAACAGGACTAGTTCAGATACAAGTCCTTTATCAGACAAAGTGTCCAAGATTAAATCCAAGTTAATTGTTTTAGTGGCAGAGATGGAAACACCAGAGGAAATAAGCAAACATGCCTCCATAAACTGCTATGCCGATGCAAACTCAAGACTTGCAAAAAATGACTCGTGAACATGTCAGGAACTGAGAGTCCTTTTTAATAACTGATAGGTTGTTTCAGCATCAGCAGGTTCACCTCAGGGTTGGGTTTTATCTCCTCTTCTTTATGTTTTGTACATAAATGAATATAAAAGCGTTTTGAACACAGTTGCGTTGTTAACGGGTCAGAATCAGAACATGGGGCAGAACTCCAATTTCTTTGATTAAAATGTCAAAAAACAAAACAATGAATGTTTGATTTTAGCTGTAGGAAGGATCTAACCACTGGGAGCTTAATTCATGGTGACGGTGTCCAGCTCATAGGCGTTTTTAGCCTATTTTTTGGGCTGCTGAGGAACCCCTAATCTGAATCAAAGCACCCCTAAAATATGACTTGTTTGATTGTAAAAACTATACAGTATTTGGTTATTTAACCCCTTCAGTTATCCTCAGGGGTCAGTTTCACCAAGCAGGTTTACTGAAAACTCTAAAGGCCAATTTATGCTTCTGACGCAAAGCCTCTGCGACCCTCAAATCTGTCTCTGTCCCTCAAAAATGCTTGTAGCGACAGTGGAGAGGAAAAGCTCCCTTTGAACAGGAAGAAACCTCCAGCAGAACCAGGCTCAGTGTGAGCGGCCATCTGCTGAGGCCCACTGGGGTTCAAGGAGACTGATAGAAGCAAGCAGGGAGAGATGCATCTGAGCAGGCAGGGAGGAGGAAGATGCAGGATATGTCGGCATCATGATGGCTATGAGGCAATTATTAAACATATCGGTCCTATTTTAACAACTGATCTGTATTTCTATCTAGTGGCTGTCTGTGTTGTTGTGGGTTTTGTTAGGAGGTGTTTGTTTGGTCATGTGACTAAAGCGGATCTTCACCACCTGATCCGTCTGAGGTCGTCCTCCACTGTAGTCATGGCTACCATCTTGGTCTCCTCCTTCAGTCACTCTTCTTTATACTCTGGTCACACTTTAGGTCTCCATCCGTGTGAGACTCACCCCCAGAATCCACATCCTCCATCAGTCCCCGCCCACGTACGTCAGGGGGTGTACTTGTCTGTCATGTTGATCAATGGGAGCTGTTCCACCGCTGCCCCTCTGCACGTCACCGTCCACCTACGTCTTCTGCGTCCGTCAAAATACGGAGCAGAGCTATTTCTAGTCACCGGGGGGGTGACAGAGGATGTGGGATCTGGGGGTCAGTCAGTTCAGAAGCTACTGTGTGACTGCAGCAGACAGTCAAAGCTCATCTCTGTTCTCACCTTCTCAGGCAACAGTGGCAGCCTTCGCAGCCAGCGAGGGTCACGCCCACCCGAGGGTGGTGGAGCTTCCCAAAACCGAGGAGGGCCTTGGCTTTAACATCATGGGTGGGAAGGAGCAGAACTCCCCCATATACATCTCCAGAGTTATCCCTGGGGGGGTGGCCGATCGCCAAGGAGGGCTGAAGAGAGGAGACCAGCTGCTGTCAGTCAACGGAGTGGTAAGACCTTAATAAGAGACCCTCGCCCCCCCATCCCCCTGGAAGTCTGTAACAGTGCGGTGTCTGCAGAGCGTGGAGGCAGAGCAACATGAAAAGGCAGTGGAGCTGCTGAAAGCCGCCCAGGGCTCGGTGAAGCTGGTGGTCCGCTACACCCCCAAGGTCCTGGAGGAGATGGAGGCTCGCTTTGAGAAGATGAGGAGCGCCAGGAGACGACAGCAGCACAACAGCTACTCGTGAGACTTCTTGTTAGTCTGCTTTTCACATGTTTGGTTAGCATGTCAGAGGATGGAGACGTATTTCACACGAAGAGTGTCTAACAGCTCCAGACAGGAGGGAGGACAGGCTCCTTACAGCTGTGTTAAGCATGGTGGTGGAGGGATCATGATTTGGGCTTCAATAGTAACTGCCTGGAAACTCAATCCTTTGTTTTTTCTGTGTCTCTTTTTGCAGATCTCTGGAGTCCAGAGGCTAACCGCTCCAGTACCTCTGCACACCTCATCATTCCACCTTCCTGACTCTTCTCTCCTTGTGGGAGGAGCTTATGGGAATGAAAGAACCCCCAGCGTAGCCTGTTACCTGAAGCCAATGCTAAAGATTCGGGTTTTTCTCTCCTGCTCCTCCGTATCACTCCAAACACCGAGTACTTTTGCTGTAAACTTCTGGCTCTAATGCTGATCCTCTGATTCTATCTCTGTGTTCCTCCAATGCTGGGGGGGCGGGACCAGTTCCTGGGGGGCTTCTATCCTGCAACTTTTAGACGTGGCTTTGGTTCAACACACCTGAATCAATTCATTAAATGATTGAGAGGAAGATGGAGGAACTGACTGAATACTGAGGAGGAAACTTAGGTGTGTTGGACCAAGGATGGATCTAAACGTTGCAGGGAACCCCCCCCCCCAGGAAGTGGAACTGCCCACCCCACCTCTGTGTAGCTTCAAGCCAGTCTCAGTATCCTCAGTCTGCTCCTGGCCTTGTTGGCAGAGGAAAGGTTTCCACTTGTTCCTCAGAGATGTTAGCTACAGGGCTAACGCTCCATTCCCGCGGCTGGTTGGTGTTACTGAACGGCTGGAGTTTATTTTGTTAGTGTTTAATGTGATGTCATATCCTCTCCCAGAATAAATCCTAAGTGTTCCTGCTTTATCTCTGCAGCTTTCCTGTGTACCCTGCTTCCACCAGGCTTGGTCGCAGCGAAGTTAGAACTTGTTACGAGTGGTGAGGTCATAACAGGAGCAAAGAGCAGGAGCAGCATGGAGGACAGGCGAAGCAAAGCATGTAGAGAACAAGGAGAACACAAAGGGAGAAATCAGAAATAAATGATAAAACCAGTGAGCTGATATACCTGAGGAGAGTTCATTGGACCAGCTGCCAAGCAGCAGAAATGCTGAAGCTAATGCCACAAAATTGTGTCAAAAATCTGGACGTCCAGCTAGCCGGTGTAGGTTCCAGATCTGCTCGGGGCCCCGCCCCTTATGATGTCATCCTATGGCAACTCCACTCGGACAAACTGTATTGTACCCGTTTCTGCAGTCTTAACATATTATTCTCCATATTTGCCCATATTTTATGTTTCACTGGCGATCTAAAGTCGCTGAAAGTAGAAAACAATGATTGTCAGTCTGGAAGGAAAGTCCTGCCTCTAAGGCAGACTGAGCTCTGCTATTTAACAAGGAGACTGAAAAGTCTCAGCTTTTATTCTTTTTATTAAGATCTGAGGACAGAGGAGGACTTGAAAATGACTTTCATAGAGATTTTAGACAAATAAAACAGTTATTCTACTCATAGAAAATGGTTGTTGTTGACATGAAGTTTTGAATCAATCTGACTGGATGATCTGGTGAACTGGAAAGTGACCTGAGATGACATGATATATAGAATTGAAGTTAAAATTAGTGTAGCTTAATATGGCTAACTGAGCGAGCTAACCTGTTAGCTGCTGAGCACAGCTAGCCACAGCGCTACCCAGCTCTTTACATCACGGTCTAACAATTACTTTGTTGTTTTGTTATCGATCAGGTAAAACGTCATCAGTCATTAGACACGCTAACGCTACAGATGCTCCCGACTCGGCACAATGATGATGCGTGATATTATTATCGTTGTCAGGGCAACCACAATGTTTTACGTGATGTGACGAACTTCGGCCAATCACGCAGCGTAACGGCACTGGCAGGAAGCAGAACCCCAGCAGATCTGGTCCCTACAGCGACCCTCTGCTAACCAGGACTCCAACTCAACCCACCAGGCTTCCTTCTGAGCTAGCTGGGGCTCAGCCTCAGATGATCCGGCCTCCTCCCCAGATAGCAGAGACTCTAGCCCAGCTCAGGCTGATGATTGGCCACAGTTAGCCTCTTTCCCACTGGAAATAGCAGGTTAACGCGTGTTTTTCAAACATGGTGACCCGCTAACAGTCAGAAAAGGCTGGTCTAACCTCTCTGTCCCCCGCTGCGCATCTAGTGACACCATCATGATGTCACCAGTGCTACAGAAATCAGGAAAGTAAACAATGGAGAGCAACATGTAAGGAAGCCAGGGCGTAGTCAGTGTTCTTCATTGTTTCTCTTTATTATCTGTCTGAATCCCTCCCACCAGAGCTGCTCCATGTTTATCAAATGGAAACAGAGTTGATTCTGCCTCTTAGATCAGAAGCGAATGGCGCAATGTGTCGATGTGGGTCGCTTGCCGAGTCATTTGACCCGGTTAGACATGCGTCAGTGAGCTGTTCCCACCGCCACTAAAAGATGGCTGTTTGTGGGTTTAAACTGGTTTTTAACCCAGTGGGACAGAGGTATATGTAAGTAATGTACAAGTGTAAGGGGTTTAAATCATATATTTATTCAGGTAAATGTAAAAGTTAACCTTTAAAGAAAGATAAGAGTAAAAAGTAGATGGTAAAAAAGCTACTAGACTACTGAAGTACCAACTGATCTGCTTACTACCCATGACCATAACAGCTGATTTAATATCTTTTGAGTTATAAAACTTACAAAAATCCGAAGTTGCAGTTTGTTAGATCAGGTTAAGTTACAGTAAACTGTCTTTTCACTTAAAGGTATATATTTTATTTTCCGGGTGGATCATTTCAATCAGTGGTTCTCCTAACTGTCAATCATTCTGGTGATCTGTTCACGTAAGGCCGTCCTACGTGCTCCTCCCGTTAGCGATCTGTTTCTTTCAGGCCTAGATCTGTGGAGAGCTACGGTTTCAGACAGTCATTGAACTCACCTTTCTCACCGCCGTTCTTTGAGAATGACCGAGGGTCGGAAGAGAAAAACTGTCTTCGAAGTATGAGAAGAAAAAGGCCTCAGAATAGGCAGATATATCCCAGAATGCTTTGCCCAGAGAGCTCTCCTCGCAAAGCATTATGGGATTTGCTGTCACAGCGGCCCGCTGTCGGTCCTGGAGGGTCCTATAGGTTTTAGAGATTTTCCTGCTTGTTCAAAAGCCATTAAATCAGCGGATCTGATGGAAGGAAAGCTCTAAAACCTGCAGGGCGTCGGCCCTTGACGACTGACTGTGGCCCTTCCTGGCCTACATAGAGCACTGTAGGGCCCCTATAGTGCTCTATGTGGGGTTGGAGCAGACTTTCGGACACAGACGCAGTCTCTCAGGGACGTTTATAAGTAATGGGGAAAGGTGGAGGGGCTTCTGCTGTAAAGCAATCTGCACATTTCTAGTTGCTTTGTGTGGCCGGGTCACGAAGGCCGTCCTGAAAGTCGCTCAGAGCTGCTGAAACCACAGAGGAGTCTTTCAATTAGAATCACAATAGTTAGGAAACCATTTTAACTCCCTCAGTATTGGTTTAATGAAGCAGCCGTCAGTCAGGAAGCTGTCTGGATTTAAAACTGTGCTTATAGAGGATGTAAGGATAACAGAAGAACATTGATTTATCATTAATATTTAGATGGTGAGGAGCTAAAGTCACGATGCTGTTTCCTGTTAGGGAGTCAGACATCATCATCCTCTCTGCCTGCAGCCATCAGTATTCCCAAAAACCCGAATAATAAGACTTTCAGCATTTATTTATTGATTTTTCCTTTATTTTCTACAATTTCAGATTGCTGCTGGGTTATGTTATATTCCTCACAACGACAGAATACAGGGTAATCCTCATATTTTATTCTATTCTATTCTACTCTATTCTACTGTATTCTATTCTATCATTTCTATTCTATTCTACCCCAGACAACCAGAAATAGGGCAACTTGTGGTTAATAACAAAGAAAACAGGCAAAAAAGAGAAATATTCAATAGAAGATTTAATCTGTTTTTATTATTTTCCGTAAAGATTAATTGGATTGAAGCAGATTAGTTCATTTTCCTTGGAATGTGTGCCGTTTCTTCCCGTCCAGCAGAGGGCGCTGCTTGGTCAGCCAGAGGAGGCAGAAGAAGGAAGCTGCCGGGCGGCCTCTACTGGTTTCCTTTCAGGTCTGAACTCTGCGGGTCTGTTCCGGATAAATCAGGTAACATCCAGTTTAGCGGTGAAAACAACTTTGAAGTTTCCATCCGAACCCAGACCGGACTGATGACTACTTCCGGTGTGCTGGCGTCTTTATCTGTTTGCGGTCCGGCTATGCTATGCTATGCTAATGGCTATGCTAATGCTACCTCTCACAGCCTCTTGGAGAGGGTTTCTATGGTAACAGAGATCACCTTGGCGACCAGGGACGCCTTTAGAACAGGCAGGTTCTAAAGGCGGAAGGTTGGCAGGGTCGGCGTCATCAGAACCAGCTGTTTTAAACCTCTTTGGACCTGCTGGGGAAACGGCTCCCCACAGCCTGATGCTGCCCCTACCATGCTTCAACCTGACTGCTGGGATCAGTTTTCCAGCTTCAGCATGGAGCCATCTTTCCACGCGGTGCTGTCATCTGCAGGGTTCTGCTGATCTTCAGGTCTGATCTGGGACATTATTGTGGATCCAGACCTGATTAGAACTGAACTAGAACTTTCTCCATGACAGTCAGCTGGGTTTCTGGTACTTCAGCGGGATGGTAGTTCCTCCCTGTTCCCTGAAGAGGCTCTAAGGCCAGAACATCTGCTGATTGGGTCGTTAACGCGTCAGGTGACCATCCAGGGGTGTGAATACTTTAGCTGGGTATTTTCTCTCTGCTCAGCTCCTGACTCTGTGGTCCAGATGTGGTTCTGTGGTCCAGATGTGGTTCTGTGATCCAGTTTGACCCAGATGGAGCTGAGGTCCTGGTCTGCAGCAGGAACCTACAGGTTATGGTGAAAATCTCACAGTGTACGCTCTGCTTAAGGCAACATAAATCAATGTGATTTTCACACATGAGGTCATTAACTAACAGACTTTTAGAGGAAAGAGATATTTTTCCCCAATTGGAGTTATTTTAATTTAAATTTGATTAGAATAATTTACTCCTTTGGGAATCTTTGCTAATATATTAGTTTTTGGTCAAGACACTGTCTGGATGGAGTAATGAGTAACACAGACGTCCTAAGTTCCAAAAACTCCTTTCAGGGAGATGCTTATCATAGCATATTTTTACAGATGAATTTAACCATTTTTCTTGAATTCTAATCAAAATTTTATAGAAAACAGTAGTTTTAACTTCAATTAAGTGAAAAATCTGTAAAATTCCTAAATTATAAATGTATATTGACCTCATAAGAAATAGAATTTTTATTGAACCTATTTGAAAAGAAATGTAATTTCATGCAGCTCTCTTAATATATTTAAATCTCTTGCCCTGTTTTTTATTTTATGCTTCACCGCGCGCCGCTTCACCGCCCTTCACCGCGCGGTTTAAGTTTGGTTGCATCGATGAAATGATAGAAAAAGGATAAAGGAACCTTTCTATGGTGGACGTATTTCTGATGGGAGGAGCTGATGGAGGAACCAAGCAGGAAGTGACATCATCAGAGCAGAGCTCTCTAACCCTGAAATCCCACATCATCTGTCACCATCATTCCTCGGTGGGATTTATATTTTTAGGATTTGGGGAAAAATTGGCAGAAAGTTCCCATCCCTGCATCAGAGCGCCACCTGTTGGATCTGTGGACGGTTTTCCATCCTTGCAACCAAACTAGCAGCAGTAGTGGAGTTTGGAGATGCAATCTACTTCTTAAATCTACATTTGCTCTGCTCTAATTTATCCAGAAGTTCTGCAATCACCATTTTTCTCTCCCTCACGGAACTTCCGGGAGACTTGGGATGTCTGGTAACAGTAGAGAAGCTGCAGAGAGGTCTGTTAAACTAGGACTCTGCTTCCTGGTCTGCACCCTGGGGGGTCAGGGTGTTGGGGGACTAATAAATGTGTCCAGATTCCTAGAAAGAAGAGCTGCACCATCCAAAGTGGGATGGATGCCGTCTCTCCGAATCAGACCAGGCTTTCCCCAAAAGGATTGAGGGTGAGAGGAAGCCTCGTTTGGTCAAATTGCTTCAACGATCCCCACGGTTCATGAAGCTTCATGTGAACATGTCACCACCTACTGGTGGAGAGCAGAACTACAGCTACTAATAAAATCAGATTTATTTTTTTGTTCTTTTGTTTTTTTCCCATTTAAGTTCTGTGGAAATTTTTAATGGTCATGGTAATCGGTGTGTATAATAAAATCTTTTGTACTGTTTTTTTAGTGTAAAATGTCTTAGAAGAGAACGATCATTAATGGTACACAGTTTTTCTGCCATGATAGTGAAATAAGCTCAAGCAAACTGAAAGTCCATATTTGGCAATGATGAGCAAAATGAAAGCTGTTTTTATTTACCTATTATAGTTTTTCTACAGTTTTTGGGTTTAATGGGGTTGGAAGTTATGTGTTCAACCAATCTTTTGGTTAAACCAGCCAATCTAACTTGGCAGTGTGTTTACCAGATCTAGTAAGGAGGATCTGGAACCATCAACCACAGGAGAGGAAGTCAGAGTCTTACAGCTGACGCCACTAACACGGATAACTGCTTCCTGCAACAATATTAGCTATGAATGAAGTTACACCTGAATCCAGAGTTTGATCTAATTAGATTAGATTTAACCAACTAGATTGGTTGGAAAAACAACCAATCTATTATCAGAATCTATCCAACTGACAGCAGCTCTCCTCCAAACTCCCTCATCTGGACTGAACGCTGAGCCTGTTTAGATGCATGTGGCGCTTTCTGAACCACTTCCTGTAGCGGTCACTTGGTATCACGGTGGCGAGGCTTCGGACGTCATCATTTTTGGCCCCTCCCCTAAATCAATCACGCCTCGAAGCCGCAGCTCATCTCATGACATCACTACCCAAAAGGTTTGCCAATTATGAATGTAGCCCAGATCATTTTTCAGGACGACCAGCGGCTGAGTGACGACATGCACGTCATCATGTAGCATCACGCCGCTGTCCGCTGCTGAGCTTGACCATCACTGGGGTCCAGTCATCAGGGAGTCCACCGTTGGTCTCCTCAGAACATTCATCCTCCTGGTCTTAGGTCCTCCAGGATCCCAGGGGACCTCCAGACAGGCGGCCATGTTCCGTTATGAGGGCGGGGCTTTGCTCTGACTGCCCTGATTGGTGGATTCCTGCAGAGATCATCCATTCATGCTGCTGGTTCCAACCTTCTCCCACTGATGGACTGACTGGGATCAATGGGACCTTCGGAGCAGCAGAGACGTTTCTGGATCCTCCTCCAGGTCTCTTCCTTCAGACCTTCCAGTCTCTGAGGTCTACAGACGTTCCTCCTGCTGGGTGTCTCATGGACCCTCTGCTGGAGCCTTTAATTGGGTCCAATCAGCTGGTTCCATGGAGGCTGGAGAACATCAGCTGTAGAACCAAGTGGGCTCCATCTGACAGAATCTGGGTGGTTTACATCTGAGATTCTACATCTGTAGATCTGTTTTCAGTTCTGGCTTTGGTTGTTTTACTGCAGGTATTGGGTCAGAAGGTCCAGAACGGTTCACTTCTCTGATCATCTTCAGAACCATCTCTCTCTCTCTGCTGTCTCCCCCCAGGATGGGTTCCTCCCCGTCCCCCCTCCCGGTTCCCACCCCCCTCCCTGGCTGCTCTGTGACGCTCTGCCCTGAACTGGACCTGTCCCTCAATCTCAGCCCGGCGCCAAAGAACCAGCCACAGCAGAATAAGCAGCGGGAACGGCCCCGCCCACTGGGACCAAACAGGAAGAAGAGGAACGCTAAGGTAGCAGTGAGCAACACATCATTAGGTCCTTAGTTAGCAGGCTACTAGTTAGGGATTCTGGACAGACTAGGAACTGGAGAGTCTGGGAACTGGACAGTCTAGGAACTGGACTGACTAGGAACTGGACAGACTAGGAACTGGACAGACTAGGAACTGGACTGACTAGGAACTGGACAGTCTGGGAACTGGACAGACTAGGAACTGGACAGTCTGGGAACTGGACAGACTGGGAACTGGACAGACTAGGAACTGGACTGACTAGGAACTGGACAGACTAGGAACTGGACTGACTAGGAACTGGACAGTCTGGGAACTGGACTGACTAGGAACTGGACAGTCTGGGAACTGGACAGACTAGGAACTGGACAGTCTGGGAACTGGACAGACTGGGAACTGGACAGTCTAGGAACTGGACTGACTAGGAACTGGACAGACTAGGAACTGGACAGACTAGGAACTGGACTGACTAGGAACTGGACAGTCTGGGAACTGGACAGACTAGGAACTGGACAGTCTGGGAACTGGACAGACTGGGAACTGGACAGTCTGGGAACTGGACAGACTAGGAACTGGACAGTCTGGGAACTGGACTGACTGGGAACTGGACAGACTAGGAACTGGACTGACTAGGAACTGGACAGTCTGGGAACTGGACAGACTAGGAACTGGACAGTCTGGGAACTGGACTGTCTAGGAACTGGACAGTCTAGGAACTGGACTGACTAGGAACTGGACTGACTAGGAACTGGACAGACTAGGAACTGGACTGACTAGGAACTGGACAGACTAGGAACTGGACAGTCTGGGAACTGGACAGACTAGGAACTGGACAGTCTGGGAACTGGACAGACTAGGAACTGGACAGTCTGGGAACTGGACAGTCTGGGAACTGGACTGACTGGGAACTGGACAGACTAGGAACTGGACAGTCTGGGAACTGGACAGTCTGGGAACTGGACAGACTAGGAACTGGACTGACTAGGAACTGGACAGTCTGGGAACTGGACAGACTAGGAACTGGACAGTCTGGGAACTGGACAGACTGGGAACTGGACAGACTAGGAACTGGACTGACTAGGAACTGGACAGACTAGGAACTGGACTGACTAGGAACTGGACAGTCTGGGAACTGGACTGACTAGGAACTGGACAGTCTGGGAACTGGACAGACTAGGAACTGGACAGTCTGGGAACTGGACAGACTGGGAACTGGACAGTCTAGGAACTGGACTGACTAGGAACTGGACAGACTAGGAACTGGACAGACTAGGAACTGGACTGACTAGGAACTGGACAGTCTGGGAACTGGACAGACTAGGAACTGGACAGTCTGGGAACTGGACAGACTGGGAACTGGACAGTCTGGGAACTGGACAGACTAGGAACTGGACAGTCTGGGAACTGGACTGACTGGGAACTGGACAGACTAGGAACTGGACTGACTAGGAACTGGACAGTCTGGGAACTGGACAGACTAGGAACTGGACAGTCTGGGAACTGGACTGTCTAGGAACTGGACAGTCTAGGAACTGGACTGACTAGGAACTGGACTGACTAGGAACTGGACAGACTAGGAACTGGACAGACTAGGAACTGGACAGTCTGGGAACTGGACAGACTAGGAACTGGACAGTCTGGGAACTGGACAGACTAGGAACTGGACAGTCTGGGAACTGGACAGTCTGGGAACTGGACTGACTGGGAACTGGACAGACTAGGAACTGGACAGTCTGGGAACTGGACAGTCTGGGAACTGGACAGACTAGGAACTGGACAGTCTGGGAACTGGACAGACTAGGAACTGGACAGTCTGGGAACTGGACAGACTAGGAACTGGACAGTCTGGGAACTGGACTGACTGGGAACTGGACAGTCTGGGAACTGGACTGACTGGGAACTGGACTGACTAGGAACTGGACTGACTAGGAACTGGACAGACTAGGAACTGGACTGACTAGGAACTGGACAGTCTAGGAACTGGACAGACTGGGAACTGGACAGACTAGGAACTGGACTGACTAGGAACTGGACTGACTAGGAACTGGACAGTCTAGGAACTGGACTGACTGGGAACTGGACAGTCTGGGAACTGGACAGACTAGGAACTGGACAGTCTGGGAACTGGACTGTCTAGGAACTGGACAGTCTAGGAACTGGACAGACTAGGAACTGGACTGACTAGGAACTGGACTGACTAGGAACTGGACAGACTAGGAACTGGACAGTCTGGGAACTGGACAGACTAGGAACTGGACAGTCTGGGAACTGGACTGACTGGGAACTGGACAGACTAGGAACTGGACAGTCTGGGAACTGGACTGACTGGGAACTGGACAGTCTGGGAACTGGACAGACTAGGAACTGGACAGTCTGGGAACTGGACTGTCTAGGAACTGGACAGTCTAGGAACTGGACAGACTAGGAACTGGACTGACTAGGAACTGGACAGACTAGGAACTGGACAGTCTGGGAACTGGACAGACTAGGAACTGGACAGTCTGGGAACTGGACAGACTAGGAACTGGACAGTCTGGGAACTGGACTGACTGGGAACTGGACAGTCTGGGAACTGGACTGACTGGGAACTGGACTGACTAGGAACTGGACAGACTAGGAACTGGACTGACTAGGAACTGGACAGTCTAGGAACTGGACAGACTGGGAACTGGACAGACTAGGAACTGGACTGACTAGGAACTGGACTGACTAGGAACTGGACAGTCTAGGAACTGGACTGACTGGGAACTGGACAGTCTGGGAACTGGACAGACTAGGAACTGGACAGTCTGGGAACTGGACTGTCTAGGAACTGGACAGTCTAGGAACTGGACAGACTAGGAACTGGACTGACTAGGAACTGGACAGACTAGGAACTGGACTGACTAGGAACTGGACAGACTAGGAACTGGACAGTCTGGGAACTGGACAGACTAGGAACTGGACAGTCTGGGAACTGGACTGACTGGGAACTGGACAGACTAGGAACTGGACAGTCTGGGAACTGGACTGACTGGGAACTGGACAGTCTGGGAACTGGACAGACTAGGAACTGGACAGTCTGGGAACTGGACTGTCTAGGAACTGGACAGTCTAGGAACTGGACAGACTAGGAACTGGACTGACTAGGAACTGGACAGACTAGGAACTGGACAGTCTGGGAACTGGACAGACTAGGAACTGGACAGTCTGGTAACTGGACAGACTAGGAACTGGACAGTCTGGGAACTGGACTGACTGGGAACTGGACAGTCTGGGAACTGGACTGACTGGGAACTGGACAGACTAGGAACTGGACAGTCTGGGAACTGGACAGACTAGGAACTGGACTGACTAGGAACTGGACAGTCTAGGAACTGGACAGACTGGGAACTGGACAGACTAGGAACTGGACTGACTAGGAACTGGACTGACTAGGAACTGGACTGACTAGGAACTGGACAGTCTAGGAACTGGACAGTCTAGGAACTGGACTGACTAGGAACTGGACAGTCTAGGAACTGGACTGACTGGGAACTGGACAGTCTGGGAACTGGACAGACTAGGAACTGGACAGTCTGGGAACTGGACTGTCTAGGAACTGGACAGTCTAGGAACTGGACAGACTAGGAACTGGACTGACTAGGAACTGGACAGACTAGGAACTGGACTGACTAGGAACTGGACAGACTAGGAACTGGACAGTCTGGGAACTGGACAGACTAGGAACTGGACAGTCTGGTAACTGGACAGACTAGGAACTGGACAGTCTGGGAACTGGACTGACTGGGAACTGGACAGTCTGGGAACTGGACTGACTGGGAACTGGACAGACTAGGAACTGGACAGTCTGGGAACTGGACAGACTAGGAACTGGACTGACTAGGAACTGGACAGTCTAGGAACTGGACAGACTGGGAACTGGACAGACTAGGAACTGGACTGACTAGGAACTGGACTGACTAGGAACTGGACTGACTAGGAACTGGACAGTCTAGGAACTGGACAGTCTAGGAACTGGACAGACTGGGAACTGGACAGACTAGGAACTGGACAGTCTGGGAACTGGACTGACTAGGAACTGGACTGACTAGGAACTGGACTGACTGGGAACTGGACAGACTGGGAACTGGACAGACTAGGAACTGGACTGACTAGGAACTGGACAGTCTAGGAACTGGACAGACTGGGAACTGGACTGACTAGGAACTGGACTGACTAGGAACTGGACTGACTAGGAACTGGACAGTCTAGGAACTGGACAGACTAGGAACTGGACTGACTAGGAACTGGACTGACTAGGAACTGGACAGACTGGGAACTGGACAGACTGGGAACTGGACAGTCTGGGAACTGGACAGACTGGGAACTGGACAGACTGGGAACTGGACAGTCTGGGAACTGGACAGACTAGGAACTGGACTGACTAGGAACTGGACAGTCTAGGAACTGGACAGACTAGGAACTGGACTGACTGGGAACTGGACAGACTGTGAACTGGACAGAATGGGAACTGGACAGTCTGGGAACTGGACAGAATGGGAACTGGACTGACTAGGAACTGGACAGTCTAGGAACTGGACAGACTGGGAACTGGACAGACTAGGAACTGGACAGACTAGGAACTGGACAGTCTGGGAACTGGACAGACTAGGAACTGGACTGACTAGGAACTGGACAGTCTAGGAACTGGACAGACTGGGAACTGGACAGACTAGGAACTGGACTGACTAGGAACTGGACTGACTAGGAACTGGACTGACTAGGAACTGGACAGTCTAGGAACTGGACAGACTGGGAACTGGACAGACTAGGAACTGGACAGTCTGGGAACTGGACTGACTAGGAACTGGACTGACTAGGAACTGGACTGACTGGGAACTGGACAGACTGGGAACTGGACAGACTGGGAACTGGACAGACTAGGAACTGGACTGACTAGGAACTGGACTGACTAGGAACTGGACAGTCTAGGAACTGGACAGACTGGGAACTGGACTGACTAGGAACTGGACTGACTAGGAACTGGACTGACTAGGAACTGGACAGTCTAGGAACTGGACAGACTAGGAACTGGACTGACTAGGAACTGGACTGACTAGGAACTGGACAGACTGGGAACTGGACAGACTGGGAACTGGACAGTCTGGGAACTGGACAGTCTGGGAACTGGACAGACTAGGAACTGGACAGTCTGGTAACTGGACAGACTGGGAACTGGACTGACTAGGAACTGGACTGACTAGGAACTGGACTGACTAGGAACTGGACAGTCTAGGAACTGGACAGACTAGGAACTGGACTGACTAGGAACTGGACAGACTGGGAACTGGACAGACTGGGAACTGGACAGTCTAGGAACTGGACAGACTAGGAACTGGACTGACTAGGAACTGGACAGACTAGGAACTGGACAGTCTGGGAACTGGACAGACTAGGAACTGGACAGTCTGGTAACTGGACAGACTAGGAACTGGACAGTCTGGGAACTGGACTGACTGGGAACTGGACAGTCTGGGAACTGGACTGACTGGGAACTGGACAGACTAGGAACTGGACAGTCTGGGAACTGGACAGACTAGGAACTGGACTGACTAGGAACTGGACAGTTCAGGAACTGGACAGACTGGGAACTGGACAGACTAGGAACTGGACTGACTAGGAACTGGACTGACTAGGAACTGGACTGACTAGGAACTGGACAGTCTAGGAACTGGACAGTCTAGGAACTGGACAGACTGGGAACTGGACAGACTAGGAACTGGACAGTCTGGGAACTGGACTGACTAGGAACTGGACTGACTAGGAACTGGACTGACTGGGAACTGGACAGACTGGGAACTGGACAGACTAGGAACTGGACTGACTAGGAACTGGACAGTCTAGGAACTGGACAGACTGGGAACTGGACTGACTAGGAACTGGACTGACTAGGAACTGGACTGACTAGGAACTGGACAGTCTAGGAACTGGACAGACTAGGAACTGGACTGACTAGGAACTGGACTGACTAGGAACTGGACAGACTGGGAACTGGACAGACTGGGAACTGGACAGTCTGGGAACTGGACAGACTGGGAACTGGACAGACTGGGAACTGGACAGTCTGGGAACTGGACAGACTAGGAACTGGACTGACTAGGAACTGGACAGTCTAGGAACTGGACAGACTAGGAACTGGACTGACTGGGAACTGGACAGACTGTGAACTGGACAGAATGGGAACTGGACAGTCTGGGAACTGGACAGAATGGGAACTGGACTGACTAGGAACTGGACAGTCTAGGAACTGGACAGACTGGGAACTGGACAGACTAGGAACTGGACAGACTAGGAACTGGACAGTCTGGGAACTGGACAGACTAGGAACTGGACTGACTAGGAACTGGACAGTCTAGGAACTGGACAGACTGGGAACTGGACAGACTAGGAACTGGACTGACTAGGAACTGGACTGACTAGGAACTGGACTGACTAGGAACTGGACAGTCTAGGAACTGGACAGACTGGGAACTGGACAGACTAGGAACTGGACAGTCTGGGAACTGGACTGACTAGGAACTGGACTGACTAGGAACTGGACTGACTGGGAACTGGACAGACTGGGAACTGGACAGACTGGGAACTGGACAGACTGGGAACTGGACAGACTAGGAACTGGACTGACTAGGAACTGGACTGACTAGGAACTGGACAGTCTAGGAACTGGACAGACTGGGAACTGGACTGACTAGGAACTGGACTGACTAGGAACTGGACTGACTGGGAACTGGACAGACTGGGAACTGGACAGACTGGGAACTGGACAGACTGGGAACTGGACAGACTAGGAACTGGACTGACTAGGAACTGGACTGACTAGGAACTGGACAGTCTAGGAACTGGACAGACTGGGAACTGGACTGACTAGGAACTGGACTGACTAGGAACTGGACTGACTAGGAACTGGACAGTCTAGGAACTGGACAGACTGGGAACTGGACAGACTAGGAACTGGACTGACTAGGAACTGGACTGACTAGGAACTGGACAGTCTAGGAACTGGACAGACTGGGAACTGGACAGACTGGGAACTGGACAGTCTGGGAACTGGACAGACTGGGAACTGGACAGACTGGGAACTGGACAGACTGGGAACTGGACAGTCTGGGAACTGGACTGACTAGGAACTGGACTGACTAGGAACTGGACTGACTAGGAACTGGACTGACTAGGAACTGGACAGTCTAGGAACTGGACAGACTGGGAACTGGACAGACTAGGAACTGGACTGACTGGGAACTGGACAGACTGTGAACTGGACAGACTGTGAACTGGACAGACTGGGAACTGGACAGTCTGGGAACTGGACAGTCTGGGAACTGGACAGACTGGGAACTGGACAGACTAGGAACTGGACTGACTAGGAACTGGACAGTCTAGGAACTGGACAGACTGGGAACTGGACAGACTAGGAACTGGACTGACTGGGAACTGGACAGACTGTGAACTGGACAGAATGGGAACTGGACAGTCTGGGAACTGGACAGTCTGGGAACTGGACAGTCTGGGAACTGGACAGACTGGGAACTGGACAGAATGGGAACTGGACAGACTAGGAACTGGACTGACTAGGAACTGGACAGTCTAGGAACTGGACAGACTGGGAACTGGACAGACTAGGAACTGGACTCACTAGGAACTGGACTGACTAGGAACTGGACAGTCTAGGAACTGGACTGACTAGGAACTGGACTGACTAGGAACTGGACAGACTGGGAACTGGACAGACTAGGAACTGGACTGCTGGGAACTGGACAGACTGGGAACTGGACAGAATGGGAACTGGACAGACTGGGAACTGGACAGTCTGGGAACTGGACAGACTAGGAACTGGACTGACTAGGAACTGGACAAACTGGGCACTGGATGCCGTGGAAGCTAGCTGATTGGGTAGCTGCCTCCATGTGGAGCTCTTGACCAATCACAGCAGCCGTAGCAACTTGATTGATGTTAACTGATAAACCAGCAAACATCCACAAAGGAACAAATTGCATCATTTGGGTTTTCCAGCTAAAACCGGAGCGGCCATCTTTGTTCTGCTTCCACCTGTGGTTGATGCGGCGACGTTTTTCACATCGCTGCGTTTCACTGCTTCTGTTGGTTTCTGACTTTCAGTGAGTGAGTCTGAGATTCAAAGCGGTCAGGTAAGGAAGAGAGAGTTTGAAGACGTCTGTGAGGGAGATGGACCACCTGTGAAGGTCACCTGGTCAGTCAGTTCATCAGGATTATGATTCTACCGGAATGTTCCGGAGCGGCAGCGACCTGCTGCTCTGGGAGGTCCAGCAGAGGAGGAGGTGTTCTGACCTTTGACCTCTGCTGATTCTGCCAGATGCACGGCAGCGGCAGCATGGAGGAGGTCTCTGTGGAACCAGTTCCAGTCTGACCTTCTGGAGGCCAGCTGGTCTGCAGACAAAGCAGAGGGTGTGAATACTTTAAAGCTGATGTGGACCTAGATGTTAGCAGCTGATGGACCACCAGAAGAACCAGGTGGTCCCAAGTTCTAGAGCCGTGCTGGATGTTGTTTCCATAACGACCACCTGCTTTGTCTTCCTGTCCAGGTGGGCTTCAGAGAGCCGCTCACAGCAGAACCAGAACCTCATCAGCAGCCCAGCAGCAGCTCAGGCCATCACCATGGTAACTATAAGGTTCTAGTCCTCATCCACCGGTTCTGGTTCCGGCCCTATTGTTCCTAATGTGTTCTGTCAGGAGCTGGGGGAGGTTCTGTGGACCCAACCTTCCAGAACCAGAGCCGTCTGGAAAAGGCAGAGCTTAACTCCACCCTGGCCCTGAAGGTGGAGCTCCAGACGCTGCAGGTTTGCTTCTTCCTCCTCCACCTTCTACCCCTCTACGCCGTTACCCCTAACTGGTAGGACTGGGGGGTCCTGAGGGACTGGTAGTACTGGGGGGGTCATAAGGGACTGGTAGGACTGGGGGGTCTGCTCTGACCATGGCAGCTCGGTGGGTCCTGGTGGACTCCACCCGCTCAGGTTCTGCTGCTGAAAGGTTCTCCTTTTTGCTCCGGTCTTTGTGTTTAATCCTTCTCCTGTCCAGAACCGGAACCAGAACCAGGCTCAGAACTACCCACCTTTCTGGGGGTTTGAGCAGACCGGATCCCAGAACTATGAATGGGAGAAACCAGGAACCCGGTTCTGGTTCTGGTTCCAGTCCAGACTCCAGTGAATCCATCTGATCCGTTTCTCTGTCGTTCAGGACCGTTTCTGCTCCATAAATTCTCCCAGAGCTTCCTGTTCCTCTGGGATGGGAGCGGTTCTGAAGTTCAGACCCCCCCCCACCCCCCCCCCTTCCTCTGGGCTCTTCATCCTCCTCATCCTCAGTCTTTCTCTTCTCCAGGAGGAAGCCTTCGATCCCCACAGGGCGCTCCAGGAGACCCTTCAGAACCCAGGAAGGACCCGGGCCCTGATGGATGCCCGAGCCGCTGAAGGTGACCCCCCCTCCAGAGAGGAGTCTGTCCCCGGCTCAGGCTAACATCTGGATGCTACTCATCTCTCTCTCTCTCTCTCTCTCTCCAGAGGTGAACGTCTCTCGCTCTCAGATCCTCTTCAGCTCTCTGGTCAGCGTCAGCGTCCAGGAGGATCAGCTGCTCAGCCAGGTGCTGCAGGACAGGCTGATGCTGGCTCCGCCTCCACCCTGCTGCCATGACAACAAGACAGGAGAGGGCCCCTCCCTCCACTTCTTCATCGACTCTGACCTGTACCGACAGAAGCCCCTCCCACTGGAGGAGGGGCCACCAGTGATGAAAGCGTCTCTGTCCCCATGTCCAGCCTCGTCCACCTTTGACCTCTACAGGAGACAGAGGTGCTGGGAGACCGCGCCCTGACTCGGACCGCCGCCGTGTTCCAGCCTCAGGGCTCTGCTGAAGGGGGGGGGGGGGTTATATTTTTTAAACTGCTGTATTTAATAAAATCATTTCTAGGTGAACCGGCTCAGGTTTCATCTTATTAACTAATTGTCCGTTCTGATTGGATGATTCCAGAGGATCAGGCATCCTGTGGGTCTGGATGAACAGAACCAGCCGGTATCAGAACCACTGACCCACTCTGGGTCACATAGCTGCGCTGTTCTGCCTCAGTATCGGATCAGAACATCCCTGCTTAAAGGAAAAGTCGCTCATATTCAGAATCCAAACTCCTGAAAGTTCTTTAAATCTGAAATGATTCCATCCTGTTCAATAAATGATCAGTGTTTTTAATTCAGAGTAATTTCATGTGAATGTGCTTTACTGGAGGCATCCATGTTTGTCAAAGAACACTACTGCCACCTACTGGTTAGTGACGGTGCGGTATCGGCTGTTGATCAAGTCCCAGTGCTGTATCTGGTGTTTGTCACAACGCGCTAAAATTTCCTTCAATTTTTTCATCATTGCAGCCTTTTGCTAATATCAATTAAGTTCATTTTATTTGTCATTAATGTAACTCAGCATCTCATCCTGACAGAAAAAAACCCAGAAATTTATAAAAAAATAACAATAATCAGCTGGTAATCAGTATTCAGGCCCTTTGCTGTGGCTCCTCTTTAACTCTCAGGCCGTCTGGTTTGCTGATCAGATGGTTCTGCTCCTCCATTGGAGTCCAGCTGTGTTTAATGAACCTGATGAGGAAAGGAGCACAGCTGTCTATAGAAGAGCTGTCAGAGCAAAGCAGAACCATGAGGGGGAAGGAAAGGAGCTCAGAGACTGAGGCCAAGGTTCCTAAACAGGTTCCTCAGCGGCTCCATCATCCTCCAATGGAAGAAGTTTGGGACGAGCAGAACTCTTCCTAGACCTGGACGTCCAGCCAAGCTGAGCAATGGTCAGAGAAGAAGTCAACCATCACTGGCTGAGCTCCAGAGGAGCAGCAGGGAGATGGGAGAAAGTCACCTATCCCTGCAGCCCCCCACCAGGCGGGGCTGCAGAGCGGCCCGACGGACGCCTCTCCTCAGAGCAGACAGACAGATGAAACCCATGAAGGCCTCCCAGACTATGAGGAAGAAGATTCTCTGGTCTGATGAGACCAAGGCTGGACTTTAAGGCATTAATTCTAAGCGTGGGAAAATCACCTGCCTAAAACCATCACATCTAAAGAGCTGCAGCTGTTAACTAGGAGTTTCCTCATGTCATAGTCCTCTTTCTGCAGCCAAGTTTCTACAGGCCAACATGAATGATGTTGATGAAGCTTCATGAGCCCCACCTACTGGTGGAGAGCAGAACTACAGTTAATGTCTTTTTTTCCCACTTAAGTTCCTTTGAAATTAATTGGTCTGAATAATAAAATCTTTTTTTTGTGTGTAAAATGTCTTAGAAGAGAAAAGCTATTTAAGTGAAATAAGTGCAAATTGGGCAGTGATCAAAATGTGTCATTTTTATTCAAACAGTTTTTCCATTTTTTTTAATCATGTTGGAAGTTATGTGTTCAACGAACCTTTTGGTTAAACCAACCAATCTAATTTAGCAGCGTTTTATCTAATCTTTATCTGTAGGAGGGCAAACCACGTCACTTTAGCCAAAATACTTCTTTTCATTGCAACTTCCAAAAGTCTGAGGTGGGATTCAAACCAACAACCTCAGAATGGGAGTTCTGACGCCCCTAGCAGGGTGACGTTTTCCCAGACAGCGATACTAGTTAACACTAACCTTCCAGCTGTAACCAGTGGCTGGCTCAGATTCTGATCATTATATTGTTTAATCTAATTAAACTAGTTTTAGCCAACTAGCCAATCTATCCAAACCAGGGGCGGTTCTAGGATCAGAGGTTTAGGGGGGCTGAGCACCCAGAGACATGATTACTTTCACCTTTTAACCGACTCCATCATTGACTGATGCTTCGTATCTGAGACGTGGGCAAAAAGCCGACAAGCAAAAAGCATTTAGAATATTCCAACCTATCAAATCAATTTGTTTCATAGAAACCTTTGAATCAGTTTTCATGAAATGAGTTTTATCTTTTGTGCCTAAATGATTTCCATCCATGATAAACCGACTGAATTAAATGTTTTTCTTTGTCACTTTAACAGCTGCTGGTTTTCCTGACCTTTCACCTTTCACACACCTCTGCTCCCCCTTTACTCCTCTCCCTCTTTAGACTGGTCATCAGAAAATGGATTATAAATTCAAATAAGCTGAAATAATTTAGTAGTGGTTCAGTAAATTTAAATATAGAGTTGTGGTTATAGAGAAAAAGCAGTCTCAGACACAGAGCACCTCACTGGTGAACATTTCACCAACACTCCATCAGTATGTGCAGAAATCGGAACATTTCAGAAACACCTGAATGCAGCGTTTCAGGTAAGGAGCTCCATCAGGCTGGTTTACCCGATTATATCTGATGAACCAGTACATAATTTAAGGGATTAAATAACCAATTACTAAATAGTTTTTACAATTTTGGTTTTTATTGTAAAAATCAGTTTTAGAACGGCTCATATTTTAGGATTGCTTCAGCAGCCTCAGAAACGGGCTAAAAACATCTGGACTGGAACACAGAGGCTGAAGTTCAGGGCGAGCTGAACCACTTCCTGAAGCGGTCAGGTGGTACGGCGATACGCGCCTCGTGGAAACTGCCCTTCCTCTACCCGCCACACGCCTCCCCTCACCCCTAACAAAGGACCAGACTGAATCAGAGCAGAAGGAACCGGTTCTGTTTATTAACGCTGAACTTTTTCCACCAAGATCAGTTCTACTGACTGAATTAACTTCTGAACATTTCTACTAGAACATCTAGAATCTAGTTCTGCTCCATCCCACCCATACTCAGATGGTTCTGACCCGCTCGGCTCTTTTGGTTCCGTTTGGAAATAAAAATGCGGAACTGGAATGAAACCAGAAGATGGCGGCTCCAGGTGGCAGCCTTTACTGGAACAGAAGCAGGTTGAACTGAGTCCAGAGGTTCTGACCTCCAGCTCCTCTGGACTGAATGAAACCCAAACAGGTTCTGATCAGAACAGAACCTGAAGCTGAGCAGAAGAGAAGGAGGTCCTGCCCAGCAGGACAGAGCATCCCTGGAACTGGTCCCAGTCTGGAATGGGGCCTTCTGATTGGCCGACAGGGCGGCTGTAGATCAGGAACACGAGGCGGAAACATTTATTCACTTTATTTGTTAAAAAGAGCAGCAGCCAAAAACAATAATAATAAAAAAAAAAGGGGGAAAACTAAAGTCCGGCTTGATTTGGGCCTCGGCCTCCAGCTGGGAGCTTGTGGACGGAGCTTCTCACCTGGATGGAGCAGAGCGGCCTGCTGAGGAACACCTTGGTAACAGTTGGGTTTGCAGCCTGGAGGCAGAACCCAGGAGGACTCTGGGCCCAGATACCTACTGCACGAGGAATCACCACACCATGACTGGAAACTTAAAGATGTGGGAACACTGGAAATACTGGAGAACTATGAAAGAAACCCGACGTGTTTTAAAAGGTCGCCCCGTGACCCGGATGGGCCGGAGACTGGGACCCACAGGGACGGGCTCCTAGCGCATCCGGTACTCCAGAGTCTTTGAGATCTCACACAGCTGACCCCTGAAGTCCACGTCCACGGCGAAGTCCAGGTCCCTCTGCAGAGACACCGCGGGTTAGAACCTCAAAGCCAGCCACTCACCCAGCAGCAGAACCCACCGGGTCCACTTACATTGTTCTTGACGTTGGGCTTCATGCTGAGGGTGCCAAAGATCTCCTCTCCCGTCTTCACAGTCAGGTAGTCGTCCAGGTAGAACACCGTCTGCTTCCAGTGGGTGTAAGGAGACTCTGGACCTGGAGAACAAACATCAGCATCACCTTCTGCTCCGAGCTGCAGCTAACAGCACAAACTAAACGGGCCAGAACCAGAACCAGAACCAGGACCACCTCAGCTCCAGGAACTAGCTGTGGGTCTAGATACAGCAGTGAGGAAGTGGGGGGCAAGTTTGTGGGACAACGGAGGGACATGAGGGCCAAAAAGAGCGGGGATCCAGGTGGAAAAAGGCTCCCAGCGTTCTCAGCTCGCTCTGCTAGCTGCTCCATCTTCACCAGTCGTTTTCATTAAGCTACCAAACAGGAAATACGCGTAATGTAGAGCGGATGTAAGTTTGACCAATCAGAGGCCTCCTGTCTGCGGCGCTGCCTACGTTCCACTGCAGGCCTTGATCAATTCCCGGTTTTTTTGCGTTTCCGTTCATATTTCCAAATAAACGCGACTTGTACGTGATCTCCTGTGTGAACTGCAGGCGAACAACCTAAGTGTCGCGCATGGGCAGTAGAGGACGCCATGACGTCACAGGCCAGCATGCTTCATGTTTATGGAAGTAAACATGGATGGTAGCGCCAGAGAACATTTAGCGATCTTAACCAACCTTAAAAACTCAATCTTTTCAAAAATGGTTAATTAGAAATACCGCTCTTTGCTTTATCGTCCACCATTGCCGTTTTTCTTGCCGCTTCTGCGTAGCCAGAAGCAGACGAGGATCCACTGTCGGATATTAATGGCGTTCAGGTGGGATGAATGCGACCTGGCGTTCAGAAACAGGTCACATTTAAACAGATCAGATACGCATCAGATCCAGGACCACAGAGCCAAGCATCCTGGGTCGCTTTGGAAAACATCAGATCTGAGCTGTTCAGACATGAAAACATCCGATCCAGGTGGCTTATGGGTAGAAAATCAGATTTGGGTTCCTTTAGGCTGCAGTGTGAACGCAGCCATAGACCTGCGGTCACCTACAATTATAGGGAGGTGTCTGAGGAAGGGGGCGGGGCATATCGCACTGAGATGACCTGGTTTCTGACAATAAAATCAGCCTAAAGGCTTTGGAGATGGGGGCCCCTGAGGGCCGGGGGCCCTCCATGGTGTTTGGAAATATTCTAGAGGGAAAGTCGGACTGATGCAGTACTGCAAACTTTAGTTAGAGCTATGAATCTAGAGCTGCTGAATCTGGCCCGGTACCGAAGGGTCGGGATCTGGACCATCTGGACCAGAACCCTGTGACCCGCGTGAGGAAGGAGCCCACTGACTGGTGGAGAAGCCGATCCTCTTGTGGCAGCGGGTGAACTCGATGTTGAAGTAGGTGACCAGAGCATGGATGTAGTCGTTCCTCTTCACCTGCAGGCAGAACGGCGAGGTGAAGGTCAGGTCCTCGGCCTTCACCGTGTAGATGTCCACCTCCTGCACAAACAGATGGGTTCAGTCCCGGTTCTGCAGAACAGAACCGCCCCCACCCCCCGGCGACTGATGACTCACCCTGATGAGGCAGGAGTTGGTGACCAGCTGCTTGGGGTCCACCACATCAACCAGGGGCTCCTTGATGGCCACCTCCTTGATGCAGGACATGTCAAACCCGTAGACGTTCTCCCACCCTGGGGAGAGGAGGACACGGGTCACAACCTGTGCTTGAACGGGCCGCTTGGTGCCGGGAGCAGGTCCACAGAACCCACCAGAACCTCTAGGAAAACACCAGGCTGACACGTTCAGAGAGCGTGGTTAGAGGTGAGCAGAACCACTGGAGCGACCCGGCTGGAGGCCCATCCAGTGGTTCTGCTGCTGTTCTTCTGGAAGGCCTCCTCCTAATCCAGAGCCCCTCAGAACCAGCGAGTCAGCTCTAATCTGCCACGGTTCCTAGATCATCTTCTGGTTCTGCTCCATCATCTTTAACTGAGGAGGCGGAGTTTGTTACTCACAGTGGATCTTATAGTCCTTGTACTGGCGGTCTTCGATGGCGGTGACGTACAGCGTGGCCCGGTCCGGGAAGATCAGCCCATCTGGTTTCTGTTGGAAGCAGAACAGAACCAAACGGGTCAGGAACCGGTGCTGCATATTCAGACCGTCATCAAACGGACCTCTGCTAGACTGCAGTTCTCCACCGCTGCCAGCAGGCGGCGCCGTCTGCTGCTGATTTATCAGATCAATCAGCAGCAGGACCTTCCCATACGCATTATAAACAAAGACGCTTCGTTGGACGCTGTCGGCAGCGACGTGCCTACAGGGCGGCCATCTTGGATCAGACCAAAGTTCAGACAGCTGCTGTCAGAATGAATAGGAGGCGCCTTGGATCCCATTTTAATCCCATGAAAGATGAGTTGGAGATAAAATTACAATAACATTTGTTCATAATATACTATAACCCAAAGAAGGAAGCTACTCTGTTTAATCCAAGCAGATTTATGGTCAAGGGGCTGTAATGTCTAGTCTATACACACAAATACAGCTATATATATATATATATATATATATATATACTTACTGATTAAAGAACAAATGTTCACATATGCATAAATGATAAAAAAACAGTGTAAAAAAGATTTTTTGAAGGAGTTTAGACAACAAATTTACTATTCACTATTTCACAAAAAAATTAAAAATGAACAAAATTAATAAAAATATATAACTTTACTCTCCTTAGTAAATGATATTACAACAAACCTTCCTCTATAATTATAATACTCATTATCAAAGAGCAATCCTTTAAAATACTGAATAATAATAATAATATACTACATAAACATTTTTGGTAAATAATATGGATATATAACTATTTGTTAATCATATTAATATCTCTGACTCGTCTTTCATGGGATTAAAATGAGATCCAAGGCGCCTCCTATTCATTCTGACAGCAGCTGTCTGAACTTTGGTCTGATCCAAGATGGCCGCCCTCCAGTCACGTCGGCCTCGCTGCCGGCACCGTCTAAGGCTACATTCACACTGCAGGCCTTCATGCTCAATTCCGATTTTTTTGTGAAATCGGATTTTTTTGCGTGTCCGTTCACACTTCCAAGTATGTGCGACTTGTATGCGATCTACCGTGTGAACTGAAAGCGTTCAACCGAAGTGTCCCGCATGCGCACTGGAGGACGCGATGACGTCACATGTAGCAAGCGTCCTCAGTGTTTGCGGAAGTAAACATGACTCGTCATACCGTTGGCATTGGATCCAGGAGCGTTTGTATCCCCGATCGGCCATTTCTCGGGAAATGTTTTCAAATATCCCCCGGTTCCGGTAAGACCCTTCGAGTTTGGTCTGAATCGAGCTATCTTTCCAAATATGAATTAAGTCAGCAACCTCACTTTCTCTCCATTGACTGTTCTCTGTGTTATCTTCCGCCATGGTTGTTAGTTTTTCCCCACCTCCGCTTAGTAGGACGCAGATTAGTAACGTTTAGTAACATTTGTCAAGTATCAATGACGTGTAGGTCGGATGAATGCGACCTGGCCGTACAGACACAGGTCGCATTTGAAAAGATCAGGTACGTATCGGATTCAGGACCACATATCCAAGTGGTCTGGGTCGCATTTGAAAAAATCCGATCTGTGTCGTTCAGACTGTCATAAAAAGATCAGATACAGGTCACATATGGGCAAAAAAATCAGAATTGGGTCACTTCAGGCTGCAGTGTGAACGTAGCCTAAGTTTATAATGTCTATGGACCTGATTGGGGTCCACACAGTACCAACAGCAGGACTCAAACTGTTAGCAGAACCGCCCGGTCCATTCAGGAACCATGCCCCCCCCCACCATGCTGCTAACTGATGATGTCATAGCCCCCCCTCCTCACCAGCCACTTGTCCCTGGCGTAGATGACCGTGTTCAGCATGGACTCGTAGAACAGGCAGTAGCCCATCCACTCTGAGATGATGATGTCCACCCCCTCCACAGGCAGCTCCACCTCCTCCACCTTCCCCTTGATGATGGTCACCACTGCAGAGAGAAGGTCCTCCGTTAGTCCTTGCTGCGCCCCCGGGGTCCCGCTGGCGTCCACCTACTCACCGTCATCCAGGTTGTTGGCCTTGACGATCTTCACGGCGTAGTCTGAGATGCTGCTGCACTCTATCTGCAAACCCAAGCAGAGGCGGCGGTGAGGAACATGGCTGACCAGAGCGAGCAGGAGGAGCGAGAAGGTTGGAGCTTACCCCGATGACCTTCTTGGCTCCGGCTTTGGCAGCGAACATGCAGAGGATGCCCGTCCCACTGCCCACGTCCAGAACCACCTTGTCCTTGAACAGGTGCTTGTTGTGGAACATGGAGTTGCGGTAAGTCAGGGTGCGGACCTCGTCTTTCAGCATCTCCTACGGATGTAGCAACAGAGGACCAATAAGAGCACCGGCTGAAGGAAGAGCCACCAATCAGAGGAGGCCTGTGGGGCCCCGCCCTTACCTCATGGATTCCAAAGTGGGCGTAAGAGTCGAAGTAGTAGTCCTTAGACGTCATGTCCTCTGCTGCTGGCTTCACTGAGCTCTCCCCCTGAGAAACCTCGACCAGAGAGAACACCGTTACTGACCGCTCCGTCCGCTGGAGACCCGCCCCCTCCCACTAGAGACCCGCTCCGTCCCACTAGAGACCCGCACCCTCCCACTAGAGACCCGCTCCGTCCGCTGGAGACCCGCCCCCTCCCACTAGAGACCCGCACCCTCCCACTAGAGACCCGCACCCTCCCACTAGAGACCCGCCCCATCCCACTAGAGACCCGCTCCGTCCGCTGGAGACCCGCCCCCTCCCACTAGAGACCCGCTCCGTCCGCTGGAGACCCGCCCCCTCCCACTAGAGACCCGCACCCTCCCACTAGAGACCCGCACCCTCCCACTAGAGACCCGCACCCTCCCACTAGAGACCCGCTCCGTCCGCTGGAGACCCGCCCCCTCCCACTAGAGACCCGCCCCCTCCCACTAGAGACCCGCTCCGTCCCACTAGAGACCCGCTCCGTCCCACTAGAGACCCGCTCCATCCCACTAGAGACCCGCTCCGTCCCACTAGAGACCCGCACCCTCCCACTAGAGACCCGCTCCGTCCGCTGGAGACCCGCCCCCTCCCACTAGAGACCCGCACCCTCCCACTAGAGACCCGCCCCCCTCCCACTAGAGACCCGCCCCCTCCCACTAGAGACCCGCCCCCTCCCACTGGAGACCCGCCCCCTCCCACTGGAGACCCGCCCCCTCCCACTAGAGACCCGCTCCGTCCGCTGGAGACCCGCCCCCTCCCACTAGAGACCCGCTCCGTCCGCTGGAGACCCGCCCCCTCCCACTAGAGACCCGCCCCCTCCCACTAGAGACCCGCTCCGTCCGCTGGAGACCCGCCCCCCTCCCACTAGAGACCCGCTCCGTCCGCTGGAGACCCGCCCCCTCCCACTGGAGACCCGCCCCCTCCCACTAGAGACCCGCCCCCTCCCACTAGAGACCCGCCCCGTCCGCTGGAGACCCGCCCCCTCCCACTAGAGACCCGCTCCGTCCGCTGGAGACCCGCCCCCTCCCACTAGAGACCCGCCCCATCCCACTGGAGACCCGCCCCTCCCACTTGAGACCCGCTCCGTCCGCTGGAGACCCGCCCCCTCCCACTAGAGACCCGCCCCCTCCCACTAGAGACCCGCTCCGTCCGCTGGAGACCCGCCCCCTCCCACTAGAGACCCGCCCCATCCCACTGGAGACCCGCCCCTCCCACTAGAGACCCGCTCCGTCCGCTGGAGACCCGCCCCCTCCCACTAGAGACCCGCCCCCTCCCACTAGAGACCCGCCCCGTCCGCTGGAGACCCGCCCCTCCCACTAGAGACCCGCTCCGTCCGCTGGAGACCCGCCCCCTCCCACTAGAGACCCGCCCCCTCCCACTAGAGACCCGCCCCCTCCCACTAGAGACCCGCTCCGTCCGCTGGAGACCCGCCCCCTCCCACTGGAGACCCGCCCCCTCCCACTAGAGACCCGCCCCCTCCCACTAGAGACCCGCTCCGTCCGCTGGAGACCCGCCCCTCCCACTTGAGACCCGCCCCCTCCCACTGGAGACCCGCTCCGTCCGCTGGAGACCCGCCCCTCCCACTTGAGACCCGCCCCCTCCCGCTGGAGACCCGCTCCGTCCGCTGGAGACCCGCCCCCTCCCACTAGAGACCCGCCCCCTCCCACTAGAGACCCGCTCCGTCCGCTGGAGACCCGCCCCTCCCACTTGAGACCCGCCCCCTCCCACTGGAGACCCGCTCCGTCCGCTGGAGACCCGCCCCCTCCCACTTGAGACCCACTTCATCCAAGTCCCACTGGAGACCCGCCCCCTCCCACTGGAGACCCGCCCCCTCCCACTGGAGACCCGCTCCGTCCGCTGGAGACCCGCCCCCTCCCACTGGAGACCCGCCCCCTCCCACTGGAGACCCGCCCCTCCCACTTGAGACCCACTTCATCCAAGTCCCACTTGAGACCCGCTCCGTCCGCTGGAGACCCGCCCCTCCCACTTGAGACCCGCTCCGTCCGCTGGAGACCCGCCCCCTCCCACTAGAGACCCGCTCCGTCCGCTGGAGACCCGCCCCCTCCCACTAGAGACCCGCTCCGTCCGCTGGAGACCCGCCCCCTCCCACTAGAGACCCGCTCCGTCCGCTGGAGACCCGCCCCCTCCCACTAGAGACCCGCTCCGTCCGCTGGAGACCCGCCCCCTCCCACTGGAGACCCGCCCCCTCCCACTAGAGACCCGCTCCGTCCGCTGGAGACCCGCCCCATCCCACTGGAGACCCGCCCCCTCCCACTAGAGACCCGCCCCATCCCACTGGAGACACGCCCCCTTCCGCCACCCACTGGGGACCCTTCCTGTACTCCACTGGCCGCTGATCAATCGTTCATGTTTGTTGAATTTTAAAACCAAGAAAAGTTTAAACTGTTATATTTAAAAAATAAATGTCTGTGACATCATCGTCTGACATCATCAAACCCAAAGAGAGGATGTTTAAGGATACATGACTCATCATACAGAATAATCTCTCTCTGCTCCGTGTGATGTGGAAAGGCCAAAGGTTACCACATCCTCACGAGCGAAGGTTCGTGTGTAATTTGGATTTCAGTTTTTGTTATTTAACATCATTATAATATAACATGAAGGCAGCATTAAACCCAGATTATAGAATAAAACCCAGATTATAGAATAAATCCCAGGTTATAGAATAAAATCCAGATTATGGAATAACACCCAGATCAGGAATTAAAACCTGATTATGGGATAAAAACCGAATTATGTAATAAAACCCGGATCAGAGAATAAAATCCGGATTATGGAATAAAACCCAGATTATGGAATAAACCCCAGATTGTAGAATAAACCCCAGATTGTAGAATGAAACCCAGATTGTAGAATGAAACCCAGATTGTAGAATGAAACCCAGATTGTAGAATGAAACCCAGATTGTAGAATAAACCCCAGATTGTAGAATGAAACCCAGATTGTAGAATAAACCCGAGATTGTACAGGTGCTGGTCATAAAATTAGAATATCATGAAAAAGTAGATTGATTTCAGTAATTCCATTTAAAAAGTGAAACTTGTATATTATATTCATACATTACATACAAACTCATATATTTCAGATGTTTATTTTGTTTAATTTTGATGATTACAAATGACAACAAATGAAAATCTCAAATTCATCATATCAGAAAATTAGAATATTACTGAAGACCAATAAAAACAAAGGATTTATAGAAATGTTGGCCAACTGAAAAGTATGAACATGAAAAGTATGAGCATGTACAGCACTCAGTATTTAGTTGGGCCTCCTTTGGCCTGTATTACTGCAGCAATGCGGCGTGGCATGGAGTCGATCAGTCTGTGGCACTGCTCAGGTGTTATGATAGCCCAGGTTGCTCTAATAGTGGCTTTTAGCTCTTCTGAATTGTTGGGTCTGGTGTATTGCATCTTCTTCTTCACAATACCCCATAGATTTTCTATGGGGTTAAGGTCAGGAGAGTTTGCTGGCCAATTAAGAACAGGGATACCATGGTCCTTCAACCAGGTACTGGTAGCTTTGGCACTGTGTGCAGGTGCCAAGTCCTGTTGGAAAATGAAATCTGCATCTCCAAAAAGTTGGTCAGCTGCAGGAAGCATGAAGTGCTCTAAAACTTCCTGGTATGTGGCTGCGTTGACCCTGGACCTCAGAAAACACAATGGACCAACACCAGCAGATGACATGGCACCCCAAACCATCACTGACTGTGGAAACTTTACACTGGACTTCAAGCAACGTGGATGAAGTGCCTCTCTTCTTTTCCTCCAGACTCTGGGACCTTGATTTCCAAAGGAAATGCAAAATTTACTTTCATCAGAGAACATGACTTTGGACCACTCACCAGCAGTCCAGTCCTGTTTCTCTTTAGCCCAGGCAAGACGCTTCTGACGCTGTCTGTGGTTCAAGAGTGGCTTGACACAAGGAATGCGACAGCAGAAACCCATGTCTTTCATACGTCTGTGTGTGGTGGTTCTTGAAGCACTCACTCCAGCTGCAGTCCACTCTTTGTGAATCTCCCCCACATTTTTGAATGGGTTTTGTTTCACAATCCTCTCCAGGGTGCGGTTATCTCTCTTGCTTGTACACTTTTTTCGACCACATCTTTTCCTTCCCTTCGCCTCTCTATTAATGTGCTTGGACACTGAGCTCTGTGAACAGCCAGCCTCTTTAGCGATGACCTTTTGTGTCTTGCCCTCCTTGTGCAAGGTGTCGATGGTCGTCTTTTGGACAACTGTCAAGTCAGCAGTCTTCCCCATGATTGTGTAGCCTATAGAACTAGACTGAAAGACCATTTAAAGGCTTTTGCAGGTGGTTTGAGTTAATTAGCTGATTAGAGTGTGGCACCAGGGGCCATCAATTTTGAACCTTTTCACAATATTCTAATTTTCTGATATGATGAATTTGAGATTTTCATTTGTTGTCATTTGTAATCATCAAAATTAAACAAAATAAACATCTGAAATATATGAGTTTGTATGTAATGTATGAATATAATATACAAGTTTCACTTTTTAAATGGAATTACTGAAATCAATCTACTTTTTCATGATATTCTAATTTTATGACCAGCACCTGTAGAATGAAACCCAGATTATAGAATAAAACCCAGATTATAGAATAAAACCCAGATTATAGAATAAAACCCAGATTATGAAATAACACCCAGATCAGGAATTAAAACCGGATTATGGAATAAAACCCGGATCAGAGAATAAACCCCATCCTGACCCAGAAGGGTTCAGTCTCTAGTTCATCTCTTTATGAGCGGCTAGGCTAGCTGAGTTAGCTCCGGATGCTAACACGTTGGAGCCCATGCGGTCCGACCGGCTGAGCGCTACATCAACTAGAATGGTCCTGGTGGATGTGGTAATCCCGCCCCACAAACATAACCTAGATATATCCTCCATTCAATAAAAGCGGCTTCTTTGATGTTACAGACCTGCGTTTTTATTTTTCCAGCTGCGATGAATGAGAGCATCATTATTAAACGTTGACGCAGATAAAATGGACGCTTTGATGCTTGAAAAGGACGCGGTTCCAGGTGAAAGAGACGCAGAGATGAAGCAGCGGCTCCCCGCCTGCCGAGGACTCGGACACCGCAGATTCACCTGATAAATAACCGATAAACTACAGACCCGGTCCCGCTGCTAACACCTTACCTCCATCCTCTCTGCTGGCGCCGCCATTTCGATCTGCTGCTGAACGTAGAGAGCTTCTTCTTCTTCTACTACTTCCCCTCTGTCTCCTGCGCTCCTCCCTGACCTGTGAGAGGGATACTGCCCCCTACTGGTAGAAAGCCGCTTAAGCAAGAAAGAAAAGGAAAACGTTCCGACAGGAAGGCGCTATACCGGCTTTAAGTTGTGCGAAGAAGAAGAGAAGGGAAACGGTCGTTTGGTGCATGGCGCGTGTTTTGAAGCTGCTCTGCTTGTGGAGAAATGTCCTGGGCCGTGAGTAGTGAGGAAACAGGAAGCGATTCTTGTGGGATGGAAGAGGGAAATAGTGACAATGAAGGTTGGAAGATAGCAGCATCAAAAAATGAGAAAAAGCGGAAAAAACAGAGATCAGTTAAAGGGGAATCTAGTTCAGAACAATCCAGTGATGATCAATCCATACATTCCACAGCACAACAAAATGAATTCAAAGTCATATTCAAAGTCGTTAATCAGGCAGACTCTTTTACAAACTGGAATCCGGTTCACTTAACAAAAACCATCAATAAACTTGTCGGAGAAGTCAAAGGTGCCAGAATTCTGTACAGTGGAGACCTGCTAATTAACTGCAGAGACAGCGCCCAGCAAGGCAAAGCAATACGTATCAACAAAATTGACGGGATAAGAGTTCAGTGCAGCCTAATGGAGAACAAAAAGATCAGCAGGGGAGTCATTGGAGGAGTTCCTCTAAAAATTTCTGAAAAAGAGATTCTGGAAAACATAAGCGGTGCAAAAGTAAAAGAAGTAAAACGGTTAAAAACAACAAGAAACGGAGAAAGATCTGACAGTTTATCTGTGCTAATTAAATTCGAAGAAGAGCAATTACCAAGCAAAGTATTCATCGGTTACATAAGCTATAATGTCAAAATCTACAATCCTCCACCATTGAGATGTTTCAAATGCCAAAAATTCGGTCACGTTGCAGCAGTTTGTAAAGGGAAACAGAGGTGTGGAAGGTGTGCAGGAGAACATGAGTACGGAAAATGTGGAAAAGAAGCTAAAATAAAATGCTGTAATTGTGGTGGAGAACATACTGCTGCCTATCGCGGCTGTGAAGCAAGCAAAAGGTCTGAGGAAATTAAAAAAATGAAATTTGAGCTCGGAATAACCTACGCTGAAGCTGCAAAAAGGATCCCATCTCAGTCAGAAAAACCCAAACCTACAGTTCAACACACAGCAAATTCCAAACCTCTAGAGAAATCTCCAAAAATTAATGAAGACTCACTTATTGTTAAAAAGACAAATTTTGTTCTTTTCATGGTAGAAGTAATTAATTGTACTGCACAGACAACAAAAAAAACGGAAAAAATCAAAATAATAGTGAAGGCTGCAGAAAAATATCTGGACATTAAAGATTTGAACTGGGAGATGGTTGGAAGTATGATGGGAGGACCGATGGGACCATCAGAAACTGGCAGAGTTAAGATGACCTAGAGTAAATTAAAATTATATGGGCAAATGTGATTTAGTATTATGTTGGTTTAAGTTACACAGGTTTTTTTTTTTTTTTTTTTTTTTTTTTTTTTTTTTTTTTTTTTTTTTTTTTTTTGGGGGGGGGGGTGAATCGTTTCCTGTTATCTTGCTTTACTCCATATCAGTTGGTGGCGGTAATGCACAATTCACAAGTCTGCCAACCGCCATAAAATCCCATAAGAAGAAGAAGAAGAAGGAAGGCGCTATACCGGCTTTAAGTTGTGCGAAGAAGAAGAGAAGGGAAACGGTCGTTTGGTGCATGGCGCGTGTTTTGAAGCTGCTCTGCTTGTGGAGAAATGTCCTGGGCCGTGAGTAGTGAGGAAACAGGAAGCGATTCTTGTGGGATGGAAGAGGGAAATAGTGACAATGAAGGTTGGAAGATAGCAGCATCAAAAAATGAGAAAAAGCGGAAAAAACAGAGATCAGTTAAAGGGGAATCTAGTTCAGAACAATCCAGTGATGATCAATCCATACATTCCACAGCACAACAAAATGAATTCAAAGTCATATTCAAAGTCGTTAATCAGGCAGACTCTTTTACAAACTGGAATCCGGTTCACTTAACAAAAACCATCAATAAACTTGTTGGAGAAGTCAGAGGTGCCAGAATTCTGTACAGTGGAGACCTGCTAATTAACTGCAGAGACAGCGCCCAGCAAGGCAAAGCAATACGTATTAACAAAATTGACGGGATAAGAGTTCAGTGCAGCCTAATGGAGAACAAAAAGATCAGCAGGGGAGTCATTGGAGGAGTTCCTCTGAAAATTTCTGAAAAAGAGATTCTGGAAAACATAAGCGGTGCAAAAGTAAAAGAAGTAAAACGGTTAAAAACAACAAGAAACGGAGAAAGATCTGACAGTTTATCTGTACTAATTAAATTCGAGGAAGAGCAATTACCAAGCAAAGTATTCATCGGTTACATCAGTTACAATGTCAAAATCTACAATCCACCACCATTGAGATGTTTCAAATGTCAAAAATTCGGACACATTGCAGCAGTTTGTAAAGGGAAACAGAGGTGTGGAAGGTGTGCAGGAGAACATGAATATGGTAAATGTGGAAAAGAAGCTAAAATAAAATGCTGTAATTGTGGTGGAGAACATACTGCTGCTTATCGCGGCTGTGAAGCAAGCAAAAGGTCTGAAGAAATAAAAAAAATGAAATTTGAGCTTGGAATAACTTATGCTGAAGCTGCAAAAAGGATCCCATCTCAGTCAGAAAAACCCAAACCTACAGTTCAACACACGGCAAATTTCAAACCTCTAGAGAAATCTCCAAAAATTGATGAAGACTCACTAATTGTTAAAAAGACAAATTTTGTTCTTTTCATGGTGGAAGTGATTAATTGTACTGCTCAGACGACAAAAAAAACAGAAAAAATCAAAATAATAGTGAAGGCTGCAGAAAAATATCTGGATGTTAAAGATATGAACTGGGAGATGGTTGGAAGCATGATGGAAAGACCAATGGGACCATCAGAAACTGGCAGAGGTACGATGACCTAGAGTAAATTAAAATTATACGGGCAAATGTAATTTAGTATAATTTAGTATTATGTGGGTTTAAGTTACACAGGTTATTTTATTGTATTTTTTTTTTTTTTTTTTTTTTTTTTTTGGGGGGGGTGAATCGTTTCCTGTTTCCTTGCTTTACTCCATATCAGTTGGTGGCGGTAATGCACATTTCACAAGTTTGCCAACCGCCATAAAATCTCATAAGAAGAAGAAGAAGAAAAGGAAAACAACAGTGTTAAAGGAAAAGTCAGGTTATATTCAGAATTTAAACTTCTGAAAGTACTTTACACATGAAATTACTACATTTTGTTCAATGGGAAGTGTTTTTAATTCAGAATAATTTTAATTTTAATGTGCTTTACTGGAGGCATCATTGTTTGTCAAAGAACACTACTGCCCCCTACATAGCTAGCATGGCTATCACTGCCCCCAACATAGCTAGCATGACTATCACTGCCCCTACATAGTTAGCATGGCTATCACTGCTGCTACATAGTTAGCATGGCCAGCACTGCCCCTACATAGTTAGCATGTCTATCACTGCCCCTACATAGTTAGCATGGCTATAACTGCCCCAACATAGTTAGCATGGCCAGCACTGCCCCTACATAGTTAGCATGTCTATCACTGCCCCTACATAGTTAGCATGGCTATAACTGCCCCAACATAGTTAACATGGCTATCGCTGCCCCTACATAGTTAGCATGGCTAGCACTGCCCCTACATAGTTGACATGGCTAGCACTGACTCTATATAGTTAACATGGCTAGCACTGACCCTACACAGTTAGCATGGCTAGCACTGCCCCTACAGAGTTAGCATGGCATACTG